>NW_015168160.1:48475-48942 GCF_001447785.1 Gekko japonicus | reverse complement strand
AGGACACGAGGCGCCGCTTCCCGCCCCGCCGCCTCGCTCTCAGCCTCGCTCGCCAGCTCTCCGCTCCGGCCCTGCAGAGGCGCGAGGGGGCGGCGGTGGGGCGCCGCCCGGCGGAGCCGCGTCCCCACGACGCCAGGCCAGGCCAGGCCAGGGGGTGGGGGGAGGCGAGCGAGCGGGAAGGAAGCGGAACCGGAGCGAGAGCTGCGCCGCCCGGCCGGAGGAGTCAGGTAAGGGGGCGCCCCCTCGCCAGTCCAACCGGGCTTGCCTTGCCTCGCCTTGCCTCGCTGCAGAGCGGCTGCGCCGGAGCGTTGCCCTGCACGGGCGGCGCGGGGCCCCCGCTCCGTTGCCTTGCCGCAGCGGGACTGGGGGTGTTCCGGAACGCGCGCCGGCGGGGGATCCGGAACGCGGCCGGGGGTTCCGGGACGCTCCGGATCTTTCTTTGGGTTTTTTTTGGGGGGGGGTTGGCC
>NW_015168160.1:38058-48085 GCF_001447785.1 Gekko japonicus | reverse complement strand
TTCCCGTTCCTTCCGGCCGGGGTCTCCCACATCGGTTTGGTAACCAGGTTTCCCCCCCCCCCCGCCCCTTTTCGGCTTGAGAGTGCGATTCCCCAGGAGCGCCCGAAGGCGTGGTGTCCCTGCTTACAGTACACGTGCAGGGCAGGGCACGTCTGCAGGGTGGGTTTGGACGCCGACCTTCCTTCCCGTGTGCCCTCCCCCAGGGCAGGTGGCGTGTTTGCGGCGGGAAGCCCTCTCGCCTCCCCTCCCTGGCTCTGCGGAACCGAGTGGCACAGGCGGCTCGGATGCCAAGGCGTCTCTGTCTGTCCCCCCCCCCCCCCAGCCTTTTTTTTTATCAATGTTCCCTCTAAGCTGTGGAGCCTTGTGAGCAAAAATTCTACTTTGTGAGGTACTGGCATTAAAGTGGTGAGCGAGCCATTGGGCCACTGCATCAATTAGTTGGCTCTGGAGCCATCCCTTCCTGAGCTGAGATAAAAATGAGTGAGCCGGAGGCTAAAAAACTGTGAGCTGGCTCACACTCACTCAGCTTAGAGGGAACATTGCTCCCCATGCGCCTATTCCGGGCGCATGGCTTCTCCTTCCCAGCCTGGATCCCACCCAGCCCTGCAAAGGTGGGACTCGGCCGGAGGACCCCTGCAGCAGACAGGTTATGCAAGTTGGGGAGGCGGGCGAGGCTCCCTCTAAGCTGTGGAGTCCGATGAGCAAAGATTCTACTTCGTGGGCTCCGGGCATTACAGTTGTGAGCCAGCGATTTGGCTGCTGCATGGATTAGTTTGCTCTGGAGCCCCATCCTTCCTTGAGCTGAGACCAAAAAGGTGTGATCCGGAGGCTAAGAAACTGAGCTAGCGCACACTGACTCAGCTTAGAGGGAGCGCTGGTTGTGAGCAATGCTCCCTGTAAGCTGTGAAGGCCTGGGAGCCAAAATTCTACTTTGTGGGCTCCTGGCACTACAGCTGTGAGCCGGCGATCTGGCTCCGGCGTAAATCAGCTTGCCCTGGGGGCCCCCTCCTCCCTGAGCAGAGACAAAAATGTGTGAGCCGGAGGCTAAAAAAACTGTGAGCTGCCTCACACCAACTCAGCTTAGAGGGAACACTGGAGGCGGGCACCTTGGGGGGGCACCGCTGGAGAAAGGGGCGGCGGCGGAGGGAACCAGGGACAGCCCTGACCCGTGGGCACCGAATGCGCCTGCCCGTGCGAGATGTAAATAAAGTGCCGCTCCCTTTTGGCAGGAACGGGTGGGGTAGGAATCGCCCCTTGTCCCTTGCCTGATTTTCTCTCCTTGCCTGGTTGCCCTTCTCCAGGGATGGAGGAAAAGAGATGCTTGTTTTCCTCCGGATCGCCTGGCGATGGGAGGGACCTCTTCTGCAGGGCTCTCGGGTGCTGCTGCACTGCAAACCGGGGAAGCCAGGGCCTTTTGCCCCACCAGGGGGGACAGAATTCCCTATTTGGTTTGTCGTTTGGTCCCCCCCTTGCAGCGGGGTGGGGTGGGGTGGGACAGCTCGCGCCCTTTTCTTTGTCTCCCTCCGGGTTGTTGTGCCTGGGATGTTTTTGGCCAGCAGGCGGCTTTTGGGATTCCCTGTGTACGGTTGGTGCCATCACAAACGCAGCAGGGGGACGGGGAGTGTGGATTGGGGGCCCTGCTGGTTTGCCGTTCGGGAGTGCAGGGAGAGGAGGCTAGCCGTTGGTAGTTGGACGGGAGAGGCTCGAAACAAGACCGTTCCGTTTTGCGCTGTGTGCCTCTGCAGCCTGACTCCCTTGCACTGTACCTCTGCATCCTGACTCCCTCGCACTGCACCTCTGCATCCTTTATTGCAACGCCCCTCCCGCCTTCAGACTGGGATATCACCCTTCCGGCTTGTATCTAACCAAGGCAGGAGTGTTGTGACAAGAGGAGCCGGCCAGCAGAGGCGATTCTGTTTTGCGCTGTGTGCCTCTGCATCCTGACTCCCTCGCACTGCACCTCTGCATCCTTTATTGCAACGCCCCTCCCGCCTTCAGACTGGGATATCACCCTTCCGGCTTGTATCTAACCAAGGCAGGAGTGTTGTGACAAGAGGAGCCGGCCAGCAGAGGCGATTCTGTTTTGCGCTGTGTGCCTCTGCATCCTGACTCCCTCGCACTGCACCTCTGCATCCTTTATTGCAACGCCCCTCCCGCCTTCAGACTGGGATATCACCCTTCCGGCTTGTATCTAACCAAGGCAGGAGTGTTGTGACAAGAGGAGCCGGCCAGCAGAGGCGATTCTGTTTTGCGCTGTGTGCCTCTGCATCCTGACTCCCTCGCACTGCACCTCTGCATCCTTTATTGCAACGCCCCTCCCGCCTTCAGACTGGGATATCACCCTTCCGGCTTGTATCTAACCAAGGCAGGAGTGTTGTGACAAGAGGAGCCGGCCAGCAGAGGCGATTCTGTTTTGCGCTGTGTGCCTCTGCATCCTGACTCCCTCGCACTGCACCTCTGCATCCTTTATTGCAACGCCCCTCCCGCCTTCAGACTGGGATATCACCCTTCCGGCTTGTATCTAACCAAGGCAGGAGTGTTGTGACAAGAGGAGCCGGCCAGCAGAGGCGATTCTGTTTTGCACTGTGTACCTCTGCAGCCTGACTCCCTTGTACTGTACCTCTGCATCCTTTATTGCCTTCAGACTGGGATATAAAGACTCCGGGATCTCCATCCCGACTTGTGTCTTGTTGCTCTCTGAAGGGCTGCTGGACTCGAATCTTGGTCTTTTCTACTGTGGGCCGACATAGCTGCCCTCTGAAACTACCCCCCCCCCCTTGCTGTTTTCCTAGGTTGAACACACACACACCCCGGAAACCACACAGTACTAACTAGAGCCAGTTTGGTGTAGTGGTTAAGTGCGCGGACTCTAATCTGGGAGAACCGGGTTTGATTCCCCACTCCTCCACTCGCACCTGCTGGTTGACCTTGGGCAAGCTGTAGTTCTGATAAGAGCTGTCCTTGAAAAAGAGCAGTTTCTGTCAGAGCTCTCTCAGCCCCGCCTACCTCACAGGGTGTCTGTGGTGGGGAGGGGAAGGGAAAGGAGTTTGTAAGCCGCTCTGAGACTCCTTTGGGGAGTGAAGGGCGGGGTGTAAACCCAATCTCCTCTTCTTCTTCTTCTAACAACTGACTTGGGGTCTGGTTCCATCAATCCTTCTCCATTCAGTCACCAGGAGTCAGTTGCTCTCTTGTCTGTGCCCGGATCCTGCGTACTGTCTGGAGACCTTTGCAGTGTTCTAAGAATGACAGGGGTCTGTCCACCCCCCAACCCCCCAATGCTAAGAGAAATCTTTACTCTTGTGCCTCTAGAGTCTCTGAGGTTGACTTGCCACATGGGGCGCACTGTATTTCTGGGGAAACTGAAATTACTCCGGGTTGCTTCCAAGGAAGGGGAAGGTTAGCTGGCTGCAGCAAGATACATTGTCAAGACAGTTTGCATGTCTGTAAGACTGTAGCTAGGAGCTGCGGTGGCTCAAGTGGTTAAGACGCTGAACTGCAGGCTGTGGAATGTCAGTAGTTCAGCAGTTCGAGACCCGGGTGCCGCATGATGGAGTGAGCTCCCATCTCTACTTCCAGCTCCTGCCAACCAAGCAGTTCGAAAGCAAGAAATTGCAAGTAGATGATAAATAGGTACCACTTCGGTGGGAAGGGGACAGCGTTCCGTGCGCCTTGGTGTTTACTCATGCCGGCCACATGACCACGGAGACGTCTTCGGACAGCGCTGGTTCTTCGGCTTTGAAACGGAGATGAGCACCGCAACCCTAGAGTCGGATTCGACTGGCTTTCGAGCAAGGGAAACCTTTACCTTTACCTAAATGCATTTGTAGAGGCCAGGTCTCTATGTGGTGTTAGCTATGGTAGCGAAATGGAGCCTCCATGGGCCGAGGCAGTATGATGGTGTAAATGTCAGATGCTGGGGGCAAATCAGAGATGACTGTTACTTTCATGCTCTCAGGCAGGGGTGTGCAACATATGGCCTGGGGACTACACATGGCACCCCGAACTCTGTGGTGCAATACCTCCGACACCAATTTTGGAGACTCATCTGGCATTGCTGGACTCTACACCAATGGGTGGGTGCAGCTCTGTGGTGCTGACATCCAGGACATATTCTGGTTTCTAGAATAAGAAACAGGAGGAGAAGGATTGGATTTTTACCCTGCCCTTCACTTCCCGAAGGAGTCTCAGAGCAGCTTACAATCTCCTTTCCCTTCCCCTCCCCACAAAAGACACCCTGTGAGGTTGGTGGTGCGGAGAGAGCTCTTTCAAGAATTGCTCTTGAGAGAACAGCTCTGACAGAACTATGGCTTGCCCAAGGTCATCCAGCAGCTGCGAGTGGAGGAGTGGGGAATCAAATCCGGTTCTCCCAGATTAGAGTCCGCCGCTTCCAACCACTACACCAAACTGGCTCTTTTGTGTTTTTTTTAAAGCAAGGCAGCCAGATTTCCGCTAGGGAAACTAAGTGGAGGCTGAAGGGTTAAACTCCCTCTCGATTCCCGGCACAAGCCCGAGGCCAATTGAGGCCGCATGAGCTTGTGGTGGATGTACAGAACAACTTGGTAGTCTTCCTCTCGTTTGTTTGAGTCTTAAGTGTCGTCAGATCTGTAGCATCTCAAAGCTTTAAGTTCTCGGGGCCAGACTTAATGATGTCATGGGGTGGGATCGGGTGATGTCATAGTTTTGTAACACTGCCAGTTCAGTCCCAGTTGAGATTGATTCTGGAAAGTGTAACTGTCGGCGGCTGTTGGAAAGAGGATTAGATGGTCTCATCCAGAGAGGCAGTGGCCACATTCTTAAATTGTATATTGGATTGTCTTTTCTTTTTTTTTTAAAGCCCAAATAACTCCTGAAGTTTTGTAACACATCAGAAGTTCAGAATTGTTGAGGCCTGATTGGGACCGGAAAAGTACAGGTGGGATTAAATACAAAGCCGCTAAATCCAAATACCGCTCGGCAGGGGTCATTTCGTAGAAAAAGAGGTGCAGGAGCTCATTAGCATAACTCATTAGCATCACTTATTTGCATAGGCAACACCCCCTGACATCACCGGAAGTGTGTCAGAAGGCAACGCCCACCGCTCAGGCTCCACTGGACTGTTTTGGATTGCTAGCTATTGGGGGGGGGGGACGTGCAGATCTGTCCTCATAGAAGAGGGAGAGCTTGTACCTGAATAAAACTTGGTCTTAAAGGTGCCACTGGACAGTTTTGGATTGCAAGCTATGGGGGGTGGGCTCTGCAGCTTACCTGGCTGCTTCTTGCTCTGACTGAGGGCTGCTGGGAGCGGGGGGCGGGGATTGTTGCATGCGCCCGCCCCCTGGGCTCCTTACTGCCGGAGCTCTGCTCCTGTGAGCTCCCGCAGGAAATGACCCCTGCCGCTCGGCGTAAAAACTGGCACGGGAAGATGTACAGTCCTTGAGATTCACAGAATGATTTTTCTCCTTGACGGTTCCAAGACGAAAAAGATAGTTTTCCAGTGTTTGAATGATCTTGGCAACTGCTGATTCCTTTCCCATAAATTGGCACGCAGACCTGTGGAAAGCCTTTGAGGGGAACGATAAAATTTTTCAAAATTTGAATTAATAAGATTTTTAGAAAGATTGTTTTCTGCATTGAAGCCAGCAGGACCTTTTTGTATGTGATAGGCTTGTAGAACCGTTGAGGGAAGAAGAAGAAGAAGAAGAGGAGGAGGAGGGGGAGTTGTTGTTTATACCCCGCCCTTCACTACCCGAAGGAGTCTCAGTGCGGCCTTCCCTTCCTCTCTCCACAACAGACACCCTGTGAAGTAGGTGGGGCTGAGAGAGCTCTGAGAGAACTACTCTGGAGAGAAGCGCTCTGAGAGAACTGTGACTGACCTAAGGTCACCCAGCTGGCTTCGTGTGAAGGAGTGGTTAATCAAACCCGGTTCTCCAGATTAGAGTCCGCCAGTCTTAACTACTACACCACACTGGCTCTCTCACAGGTGTGATAGCTAGAGACAGTTGGCAGCGTCCACACAACCAGGAAAAACACTGGTTTGTTCACGAGTCAGGTTTATTCTCGAACATACACATCCACTCTTTCCTTCCCTTGTGGAAGCAGGTGAGTTTGGAGATTTCCTGGTTTGAATTCCCGTGGAGTTCGACGAGTCCAAATCAATGTTCCCTCTAAGTTGTGGAGTCTTGTGAGCAAAAATTCTACTTTGTGAGCCACTGGCATTAAAAGTCGTGAGCAAGTGATTTGGCTGCTGCATAAATCAGTTTGCTCTGGAGCCCTCCTTCCCGAGCTAAGACAAAAATGTGTGAGCTGGAGGCTAAAGAACTGTGAGCTAGCTCACACTAACTCAGCTTAGAGGGAACAGTGGTCCAAATGCTGGGACTTAGAATCATAGAATGTTAGAGTTGGAAGGGTCCTTGCAGGTCATCTAGTACAACCCCCTGCACTCCTCCTCCTCCTCCTCCTCCTCTTCTTCTATGTTGAAGAAAATATTTTGTTAGTTTGGAATTTCAAAACACCTCGAGTGCCGTTTAAGTTAAAGGGGGCTCTCAATGTTCCCTCTAAGCTGAGTTAGTGTGAGCTAGCTCACAGTTTTTGAGCCTCCGGCTCACACATTTTTCTCTTAGCTCAGAAAGGATGGCTCCAAAGCAAACTAACTGATGCAGTAGCCAAATCGCTCGCTCACAACTTTAATGCCAGCAGCTCACAAAGTAGAATTTTTGCTCACAAGACTCCACAGCTTAGAGGGAACATTGCTCTCGATCCTTCCTCCAGGTTCCCGGGCTGAGCCAGCAGCCAAAATATCATACTGTGGCAGGGTGGGACAACTATAGAGTTTTTCAGAAAAGAAGAAAACAGATATAGGTAGGGCGGGTCAGTCAGAAAGGAAAAGAGAAACGGAGGGAAAGTCTTTCCTCTGAGGGAGGGAAGGCGACGGAGGCATTGTAACAGTACTTTAAAACAAAAAGCATCCGGTTAAGCAGAGCTTCAGCTTGAAATGTTGAAGTGTCACTATAAGGGGTCTCCCTACTTCTAGTCCAGCATGCCAACTATTGTGCCATATTGGTAGGTTTCCCATTTGCACCTGACGCTGCCACCACTCTGGATTTAGGTTCCCTTGAGAAGGCCCAGAGCACCCTCCCAAGACCTTTTGGCCGAATAACAGGCGTGAGGAGGACCAGGCAGAGCACAACAAGGAAAAAGGTTTGGACGGCGGTTCGTGACATTGTACAGGAGGCAGCAATCACCACCATCCCAAAGAAAAAGAAATGCAAGAAAGCAAAGTGACTTTCTGATGAGGCTTTACAAAGAAGGAAAGCGAAAGGCAAAGGCGAAAAGGAAAGATTTACCCAACTGAATGCAGATTTCCAGAGAACAGCAAGGAGAGATAAGGAGGCCTTCCTGAATGAACAGTGCAAAGTAATAGAGGAAAACAATAGAATGGGAAGGACTAGAGATCTCTTCAAGAAAATTGGAGAAATCAAGGGAGCGTTCCATGCAAAGATGGCCATGATAAAGGACAAAAACGGTAGGGACCTAACAGAAGCAGAAGATATTAGGAAAAGATGGCAAGAATACACAGAAGAACTATACAAGAAAGACCTCGATGTCCTTGACAACCACGACGGTATAATCACTGACCTCGAGCCAGACATCCTGGAATGTGAAGTTAAATGGGCCTTAGAAAACATTACTAACAACAAAGCTAGTGGAGGTGATGGTATTCCAGCTGAGCTATTCAAAGTCTTAAAAGATGATGCTGTTAAAGTGCTGCACTCAATTTGCCAGCAAATTTGGAAAACGCAACAGTGGCCACAGGATTGGAAAAGGTCAGTATACATTCCAATCCCAAAGAAGGGCAATGCCAAAGAATGTATTTGGAAAACGCAACAGTGGCCACAGGATTGGAAAAGGTCAGTATACATTCCAATCCCAAAGAAGGGCAATGCCAAGGAATGTTCAAACTATCGCACAATTGCACTCATATCACACGCTAGCAAGGTCATGCTCAAGATCCTACAAGCTAGGCTTCAACAGTACGTGGATAGAGAACTGCCAGAAGTACAAGCTGGGTTTCGAAGAGGTAGAGGAACTAGAGATCAAATTGCCAACATTCGCTGGATTATGGAGAAAGCAAGAGAGTACCAGAAAAATATCTACTTCTGCTTCATTGACTATGCTAAAGCTTTTGACTGTGTGGATCACAACAAACTATGGCAGGTCCTTAAAGAGATGGGAGTACCAGACCACCTCACATGTCTCTTGAGAAACCTGTATAAGGGCCAAGAAGCGACAGTTAGAACCGGATATGGAACAACTGATTGGTTCAGCATAGGAAAAGGAGTACGACAAGGATGTATATTGTCACCTTGCTTATTTAATATATATGCAGAGTACATCATGCGAAATGCTGGCCTGGATGAATCACAAGCGGGAATTAAGATTGCTGGGGAAAAGATCAACAACCTCAGATATGCAGACGATACCACTCTAATGGCAGAAAGTGAAGAGGACCTAAAGAGCCTCTTGCTCAGGGTAAAAGAGGAGAGCGCAAAAGTGGGCTTGAAGCTCAACATCAAAAAAACTAAGATCATGGCATCCGGCCCCATCACTCCTTGGCAAATAGAAGGGGAAGTCGTGGAAGTAGTGACAGACTTCACGTTCCTGGGATCCCAGATCACCGCAGACTGTGACTGCAGCCATGAAATTAAAAGACGCCTGCTCCTTGGGAGGAAAGCGATGGCGAACCTAAACAGCATGATAAAAAGTAGATACATCACCCTGCCAACAAAAATACGCATGGTCCAAGCAATGGTATTCCCAGTAGTCATGTATGGCTGCGAGAGTTGGACTATAAGGAAGGCCGAGCGCCGAAGAATAGATTCTTTTGAACTATGGTGCTGGAGAAGACTCTTGAGAGTCCCTTGGACTGCAAGAAGATCAAATCAGTCAATCCTAAAAGAAATGAACCCTGACTGTTCCCTGGAAGGCCAGATAATGAAACTGAAGCTCAAATACTTTGGCCACCAAATGAGAAGGGAGCACTCCCTGGAGAAGACCCTGATGCTGGGAAAGATTGAAGGTCAAAGAAGACGGGGACGGCAAAGGATGAGATGGTTGGACAGTGTCATCGATGCAACGAACATGAAACTGAGCAAACTTCAGAGGACGGCAGAAGACAGGAAGGCCTGGCGTGATCTGGTCCATGGGATCGCAAAGAGTCGGACATGCCCTAACGCGTCTAAATATGTACTGTCCCTAGCTCACTATTCCAAGTGGCACTAGACTACTCACCCTTCCCTCAGGATGAGGGTCTCTCCCCTGCAGCAGCCTTCCTTCTGGCTCTGCCCTCTGGAAGAAAGAACAGCTTTTCCTGCTGCTCCAGATCTTTTATTCCAGGCCGTCCTCTTTTCCTATTGGTCAATTTCGGCTCCAAAACCTCTCAGGGGTTTCTGGGAGTTGTAGGCCCAGCCTCACCTACTGCTAGTCAGGCTCCCTGGGCCTAGTAGGCCTCTGGTGGCACAGCCCAGCTCATGACACCCGCTTATGGCAGAAGACATCTAGGCAGTTGCAGCGCTTGCCCGCCGATTCCCAGCTGACTGGGTGGTGGAAACGGGGGCCAAAGGGTGTGTGTGTGATCTTCCTGGGAAGAGAAATTAAAAAGAAAGCCTCCGCTGTGTACAGGAAGTCCTGACCACAGAGTTCCTGACGATTCCTAGAGCGAACCTTTGTAAGGAGAAACAACCGCGCTCAATGGACCGCTTCACTCGAGGTTGCATCAGATGAGACCTTACACCTTTTGTATTTTTTTTCTACTCCCTCTTCCTTTCTAGCTTACATCATTTGGTTAGGTGCAGGTGTCAATTCGTTGAAAAAGAGGTGCAGGAGCTCATTAGCATAACTCACTAGCATAACTTATTTGCATAGGCCACACCCCCTGACATCACCGGAAGTGTGTCAGAAGGCAACACCCACCGCTCAGGCTCCACTGGACTGTTCTGGATTGCTAGCTATTGGGGGGGGGGGGAACATGCGGATTGGTCCTCGCAGAGGG
>NW_015168160.1:28170-37838 GCF_001447785.1 Gekko japonicus | reverse complement strand
TGCAGATCTGTTCTTGCAGAGGAGGGAGAGCTTGTACCTGAATAAAACCTGGTCTTAAAGGTGCCAGTGGACTGTTTTGGGTCGGGGGGAGCTCTGTAACTTACCTGGCTGCTTCTTGCTCTGACTGAGGGCTGCTGGGAGCAGGGGGTGGGGCTTGTTGCATGTGCCCGCCCCCTGGGCTCTTTACGATTTGTTATTCACTGGATAATTAAAGAAGATCTATTTTTCTTTAACAAGGTTTCGTCATCATATCACGGTTGTTTTTCTTTACTGCGTTCAGCCTGTCCCGTCATCTCTCGTCCTTGATTCGATTCCTAGAGCTACTCAGAAATGACCAGGGTAGCTCTAGCAGTTGCCAGGATCTCTATGGTCAGAACTTCCAGTAAGTAGACAAGCCCTTGTTTTTATTTTTAAATCTCCCAGAACGCTGCCCCCTCTATGACTCTCCTACTGATTGCTAGGCACTGCCTGGCAACCCTCCATATTGGCAATATGCAGCGATTCTTCTGGCTCCGTGGCGAACTGGCCATTGACTGAGGACAGATTGAGATTGTAATGGTACCACTCCAGTTCTCATGGCATTTGCTTTCTTCCGTTTTTGTTGGCTGGAAAGCTGCTGGAAGATTTCAGCCAGTGATCATTGTGTGCGCATGTGTGTTTTGCTCACGTGTATTCTGCTGCATGTATGTGAGCTTGGAAGGTACGGCTTCCTACTGCATGTACGTTGTGCTGATCATTGTGTGCACATGTGTATTCTGCTGACATGTATTTTGCCACATGTATGTGAGCTGGGAAGGTACAGCTTCCTACTGCATGTACATTGCGATTGATCATTGGGGGCGCATGTGTGTTTTGCTCACCTGTATTTCACCACATGTATGTGAGCTAGGAAGGTACAGCTTCCTACTGCATGTACATTGCGATTGATCATTGAGTGCACATGTGTGTTTTGCTCACGTGTATTCTGCTGCATGTATGTGAGCTTGGAAGGTACGGCTTCCTACTGCATGTACGTTGTGCTGATCATTGTGTGCACATGTGTATTCTGCTGACATGTATTTTGCCACATGTATGTGAGCTGGGAAGGTACAGCTTCCTACTGCATGTACATTGCGATTGATCATTGGGGGCGCATGTGTGTTTTGCTCACGTGTATTTCACCACATGTATGTGAGCTAGGAAGGTACAGCTTCCTACTGCATGTACATTGCGATTGATCATTGAGTGCACATGTGTGTTTTGCTCACGTGTATTTTGCCACATGTATGTGAGCTGGGAAGGTACGGCTTCCTACTGCATGTACATTGCGATTGATCATTGTGTGCGCATGTGTGTTTTGCTCACATGTATTTCCCCACATGTATGTGAGCTAGGAAGGTATAGCTTCCTACTGCATGTACATTGCGATTGATCATTGTGTGCGCATGTGTGTTTTGCTCACGTGTATTTCGCCACATGTATGTGAGCTGGGAAGGTACAGCTTCCTACTGCATGTACATTGCGATTGATCATTGTGTGCACATGTGTGTTTTGCTCACATGTATTCTGCTGCATGTATGTGAGCTTGGAAGGTACGGCTTCCTACTGCATGTACGTTGTGCTGATCATTGTGTGCACGTGTGTGTTTTGCTCACGTGTATTTCACCACATGTATGTGAGCTAGGAAGGTACAGCTTCCTACTGCATGTACATTGCGATTGATCATTGAGTGCACATGTGTGTTTTGCTGATGTGTATTTTGCTGCATGCATGTGAGCTGGGGAGGTACGGCTCCCTACTGCATGCACATCTATCATGCATGGGCTGGAATTAACGTTGTGCAGTTGCTAGACAGGGAGCGCTGCAAATGGACAGCTTTGGATTCTCGGCGCATGCACGCATGGTAGGGCTGCTATAGTGGGAAAGTTATAAGTGGGACACCTGGCGGCTCCCGACCCTCTGTTGCTGCTTGGTAGGGCAGTGAGAGAGAAAATGCGCCAGTCACATTATGTCACTTTTGGCCTGAACCCAGAAGTGATGTCATTGTACTGAGGCGACGCTCTAGGATTCTACCGAGAGCAGTGGAATCCCAGAGTGTTGCCCCCAGACCGATGATGCCACTGCTGGGTTTGCGCCAGAAGGGACATAATGGCATTGGCATGATGGCCCTTACGTTGCCTGCCACCTCCCTGCCTCTTCTGCCGGTTGCTGGTGCTCACTTGGCAAACGTAGCGCATGGCAAAATAGAAATGGCAACTGGTGTTATTCTGAAGCCTTCAGACCGAGAGGTTTGTGATCAGTAGAACAACCTTCTAGGCAAGTGAGCTCCGGTTTCCTGCCTGGCATGGTGGCACATGACAATGTGTCCCGCCCTGAGGCTGAAGCGTGGCCTGTAGGCCTCAAGATAACATAAGAACGTAAGAGACGCCAATGTTGGATCAGGCCAAAGGCCCATCCAGTCCAACACTCTGTGTCATACAGTGGCCAGAAATACCAGGTGCCATCAGGAGGTCCAGCAGTGGGGCCAGGACACTAGAAGCCCTCCCACTGTTGCCCCCACCCAAGTACCAAGAAGACAGAGCATCACTTGCCCCAGAGCCCCTATCTATACCTTGTGGCTAATAGCCACTGATGGACCTCTGCTCCATATGCTTATCTAATTCCCTTTTGAAGCCGTCCATGCTTGTAGCTGCCACCACTTCCTGTGGCAGTGAATTCCAACTGTTAATCACTCTTTGAGTGAAGAAGTACTTCCTTTTATCCATTCTAACCCGACCGCTCAGCAATTTCATTGAGTGCCCACGAGTTCTTATATTGTGAGAAACGGAGAAAAGTACCTCTTTCTCTACCTGCTCTATCCCATGTATAATCTTATAAACCTCGATCATGTTACCCCTCAGTCGTCTTTTCTCCAAGCTAAAGAGCCCTAAGCGCCTTAACCTTTCCTCATAGGGAAAGTGTTCCAACCCTTTTATCATTCGAGTCGCCCTTTTCTGCACTTTTTCCAAAGCTATAATATCCTTTTTAAGGTGTGGTGACCAGAACTGCACACAGTATTCCAAATGAGGTCTCACCATTGATTTATATAGGGGCTTTATGATATTGGCTGATCTGTTTTCAATACCCTTCCTAATAATCCCCAGCATAGCATTGGCCTCCTTTATTGCAGTCACACACTGTCTCGACATTTTCAGTGAGTTATCTACTACGACTCCAAGATCTCTCTCTTGATCAGTCTCTGCCAGTTCAGACCCCATCAATGTGTATTTATATTTAGGATTTTTGGCTCCAATGTGCATCATTGCACATTGCACAAAAGATAGCTTTTCCCTCATGCACAGGCCTGTGGCCAGTGTCTTAATGGTTGTGTTACTGGCGCTTTCACACGTTGAAATAACGCCCTTTCAACCCACGTTCAGTACACTTTGCAACTGGCTTTTGCCGTGTAAAAAGGCAACATCCACTTGTGAACGCTCTCTAAAGTGCATCGAAAGGGGATTTAATGTGCATTATTCCTTCACACACCTATTAAATAATGCACTTTAAATCCCATTTCGATGCACTTTAGAGAGTGTTTGCCAGTGACCAGTGGGAAGGTGACCAGTAGGGTGCCCCAGGGGTTGGTTCTGGGCCCAGTACTTTTCAGTTTTTTGAAAAATGATCTGGAAGAGGGCGTGGAGGGGCTACTCATCAAATTTTGCAGATGACACAAATTGGGAGGAGCCACGAACACACAAGAGATAAAGATAGAATTCAACGAGATCTGAACACACTGGAAAAGTGGGTGGGTGTGATTTAAGAAGAAGAAGAAGAAGAAAAAGAAGAGATTGGATTTATACCCTGCCCTTCACTACCCAAAGGTGTCTCAGAGCGGCTTACAAACTTCTTTCCCTTCCCCTCCCCGCAACAGACACCCTGTGAGGTAAGTGGGGCTGAGAGAGCTCTTGACAGAAACTGCTCTTTTTCAAGGACAGCTCTTATCAGAACTACGGCTTGCCCAAGATCATCCAGCCAGGTGCAAGTGAAGGAGTGAGGAATCAAACCCGGTTCTCCCAGATTAGGGTCCGCGCACTTCACCACGACACCAAACAAGGATAAGTGCCAAGTTCTACATCTGGGTAACAACCATGAGGAACATGCATACTGCATGGGAGATAGACTTCTGGGTAACAGTGTGTGTGAGCAAGAAATTGGGGTACGGGTGAACCATAAATTAAATACGAGCAGCCAGAGTAATGCAGCGACAAAAAAGACGAATGCAATCTTGGGGTGTACCAACAGAAGCATAACATCCAAAGCGCAAGATGTCCTAGTCCCACTTTACACTGCATTGGTCAGGCCGCACCTGGAGTCTTGTGTGCAGTTCTGGAGGCCTCACTTCAAAAAGGATGTGGACAGAACGGAGCGGGTGCAGAGGAGAGCGCTACGAAAATGATCGGGGGCCTGGAGACCAAGCCCTGTGAGGAAGGGCTGAGGGACTCCTTGGGAATGCTCCATCTGGAGAAGAGGAGGCTGAGGGGGGGGGGCAGGATTGCTCTCTTGGAGTGTTTGAAGGGCTGTCACTTAGAGGAAGGGGTGCAGTGGCTCAAGTGGTTAAGACGCTGAACTGCAGGCTCTGGAAGGTCGGTAGTTCAGCAGTTCCAGACCCGAGTGTGCCGCAAGACGGAGTGAGCTCCCGTCTCTAGTTCCAGCTCCTGCCAACCTAGCAGTTTGAAAGCAAGACATTGCAAGTAGATAAATAGGTACCGCTGCGGTGGGAAGGTAACAGCGTTCCGTGCGCCTCGGCGTCTAGTCATGCCGGCCACATGACCACAGAAATGTCTTTGGACAGCGCTGGCTCTTCGGCTTGGAAACGGAGATGAGTACCGCATCCCTAGAGTCGGATTTGACTGGCTTTCGAGCAAGGGAAATCTTTACCTTTACACTTAGAGGAGGAGGGCAGGGAGCTGTTCCTGTTGGCAGCAGAGGAGAGGACTCGCAATCATGTGTTTAAATTTAGGGTGGAAAGGTACCGGCTGGATCTTAGGGAAACCTTTTTGACAGTCAGAGTTGTGCAAGAGTGGAATCGGCTGCCCGGGGGGGTGGCGGGCTCCCCCTCCCCGGCAGTCTTCAAGCAGCGGCTGGACAGACACTGGTCAGGGATGCTCTCGGCTGATCTTGCACTGAGCAGGGGGTTGGACTAGATGGCCTCTTGTGGACCCTTCCAACTCTGTGATTCTGTGTGATTCGATGGATTTTTCCTTTTACACTGTAAAATCCGGTTGCAAAGAGTTTTGTTTTTAATTGTTTGGGTTATATGTTTCTTTTGTGCGTGTGAAGGGGGTTGGTTTCAATGGTTTTAAGATGTGATCTTACTCTGTGTGCTTTGATTTGTTAGCCGCCTTGGCAGCCCTCGTTATGGCAGAAAGGCGGGTGCTCTGTATCGCGATGGAACCGCACTTGCGAAAGGGCTCGCGAGCGAACATGCGGAATAGCGTCGCTTGGAGTGCATCACATTAGAAGGCTTGGAGCCTAGAATGACCCAATAGAGAGATCCGGATCCGAGTAGTAGCCAGTTGGTAAACAATGGCCCCGGTCACACGGAGAATTTGCCGCGCGAAAGGCACGAATGCTGGGCGGATTTTCGGGGCGCAGTCACGCCGCAACATCTGGCAAGCGTAGCGCACCCGTGGCCAACCCGTGGCATCCCGCCGAAGATGCGCAGGTAAAAAGTACCTGCAAAGATCTACTAGCAAATGGTCTACCACGGGCTGCGGACGGACTCGTTCGGTGTGATTGTGCCAGTGCGTGACTATTCCCTCCGGCCGGCCTCTTTGCAGCGCGCGCACACCAAAGGACAAAACCCTGGTGCGCTGCCGTCGCGTCTGATCGCATAATGGCGGATCAGAATGCGACGGCGCGAATAGCCACGCCTCCCCCCCGCGTTTTCCGGCACGTGTGGTCGGGGCCAATACTCTGTAAATAGCCTATCATGGGATGTGGGGTGTGTGTTGGGTGTGGTGTATTTCATGAATATAAGCAGGGCTCTGACCCTGCAAGTTTGTCTTCGTTTTGAAGAAGAAGAAGAAGAGATTGGATTTATACCCCGCCCTTCACTTGGAGTCTCAGAGCGGCTTACAAACTCCTTTCCCTTCCCCTCCCCACAACAGACACCCTGTGAGGTGGGTGGGGCTGAGAGAACTCTGACACAAACTGCTCTTTTTCCAGGACAGCTGTGCCAGAGCTTGTGACTGACCCAAGGTCACATCAGCAGGTGCAAGTGGAGGAGTGGGGAAATCAAACCCGGTTCTCCCAGATTAGAGTCCGCGCACTTAACCACTACACCAAACTGGCTCTTTTGGGAGGTGAAACCACTTAATAAACATGAGCTAATCACTCTACGCGTCTGAACCCAGTATATTTCAGCGGGATATGCGTTTTGTAAAACGAAATAAACAAACCGTGGCATAGCTGTCTTTGTGAGAGTCAAGTATTCCCCCCCCCCCAAAAAAAAATGCTGCGTAGTTGGGGTTTCCCGAATTAAATGCTTGAGACTTTATAAGCCGGAGTAGGTGAGCCAGACACTTAGCCAAATGTGTTGGGAGCTTGTCATGTATTTTATAAATAGCTGGTTAGGGTTGTTTTCAATTTCTGGCTGGAAGGCCCAGCGCTACAAATTCAATATGTGCGGCGCTTTCCAGAAGCAAGCGTACGGATTGGGAAATAGAGTACAGATTAGGAAACAGGCTAAAACCACCAGTTGTCGATTACAAGAGACACGGTTATGTCGGGGAAAACGAAGCTGTCACGGTTGGCTAAACCTAAATTCAGGATCTATTAAAAAATAGTTTGCTTCAGATATGGGCAGGGAGGGGCCCTTTTCTTATGGGATTTTGTGGAGTAAGCGTTTTTCTCTCGCTGAGGACTTGAGGGTACCCTGTGTTCCCTCTGAGCTGAGTTAGTGTGAGCTAGCTTACAGTTTTTTAGCCTCCGGCTCACACATTAAGAACATAAGAGAAGCCAATGTCGGATCAGGCCAGTGGCCCATCTAGTCCAACGCTCTGTGTCACACAGTGGCCAGAAATACCAGGGTCCATCAGGAAGTCCAGCAGTGGGGCCAGGACACTAGAAGCCCTCCCACTGTTGCCCCCCCCCCAGCACCAAGAATACAGAGCATCACCTGCCCCAGACCGACAGTTCCTCTCTATACCTTGTGGCTAATAGCCACTGATGGACCTCTGCTCCAGATGTTTATCCGATTCCCCATTATAAGAACATAAGAGAGAGAAGCCAATGTTGGATCAGGCCAATGGCCCGTCCAGTCCAACACTCTGTCACACAGTGGCCAGAAATACCAGGTGCCCTCAGGAAGTCCAGCAGTGGGGCCAGGACACTAGAAGCCACTCCACTATTGCCCCCCCAAGCACCAAGAATACAGAGCATCACTTGCCCCAGACCAAGAGTTCCTATCTATATCTTGTGGTTAATAGCTGCTGATGAACCTCTGCTCCAGATGTTTATCCAATTCCCTCTTATAAGAACATAAGAGAAGCCAATATTGGATCAGGCCAATGGCTCATGCAGTCCAAAACTCTGTCACACAGTGGCCAAAAATACTAGGTGCCATCAGGAGGTCCACCAGTGGGGCCAGGACACTAGAAGCCCTCCCACTGTTGCCCCACCCCCCCAAGCACCAAGAATACAGAGCATCCCCTGCCCCAGACCGAGAATTCCTATCTATACCTTGTGGCTAAGAGTCACTGATAGACCTCTGCTCCATATGCTTCTCTAATTCCCTCTCATAAGAACACAAGAGAAACCAGTGTTGGATCAGGCCGATGGCCCATCTATACCTTGCAGCTAACAGCCACTGATGGACCTCTGCTCCATGTGTTTATCTAATCGTCGTCTCCGCTCCGGAAGGAGGGCTCCAGAGCAAACTAATGTATGCACCAGCCAAATCGCTCGCTCACAACATTAATGCCAGTAGCTCGCAAAGTAGAATTTTTCCTCACGAGACTCCACAGCTTAGAGGGAGCATTGTTTTAATTTCCCCCACTCCCCAGCTGATAATAGCCTTATGTTCAAGTAGTGATTAAGGCCCCTTGCGGAAAGGAATGCAACGAGCTCTAGGAAGAGGGTCTAGGAGAGTGCTCCCGCCTGCAACTGTGGCCCGCATCCGCCCCGCAGATAGCTATCTAAAATGTGGGGTGGTGGTGGTGAAGAGAGGCCGGGGTCCGGCTTACCTAAGGGACCGCCTTTCCCCATATGTTTCCCCAAGGGCACTTCGGTCGGGGAGTCAAACAAATGAGCAAGCACAGTATGTGTTAACTACTGCATTCCTTCGGAAGCAGACTTCCTGCTCAAGTGATAGCAAAGGATGATGTTGTGTCCGCTAGCCGCCACCAGAGGCCAGCGAATACCCCAGAGCTTGACTCTGGAAGAACAATGGGGACAAGGCTCCTGGCCTCTCCACTGAGGGACCAATAGGACGTTGGCGGTAGATTCAAACCCACCAACGGGACCTAGGGGGTGTCCCCATCTCTCCTTATATATAATTGAATAAGAACATTCTATATGAACATTCTAAATTTCACCCCTTTAGTGTTAGGCCGGAAAAACTGCCACTCAGTAACACTGGCTGGGTTGACTGGCTGCTTTGTGCAGTCCCGCCCAGCGTTCCAAGGTTATTTGCATATGGAAGCTGATTGGACAACACTCTATTCCACACCTCAAACTCACCCCCCCCCCGCAAGGCAGTTGGGATTTTCAGTTGCATCATACCTCATAGGGGAGAGGAGAATGATGTCAGCTTCCCTTTCCCTAGGCGGAGGCTGTGGGGGGGGGGAAAGGTTTGTAAGACTTAAGACAGACAGGCAGATAAAGGTTGGCTGATCGTTGCCAGGAAAGGACATCGGGTTGCCAACTTCCAGGATATTTTAGGGATGAAGCTTGCTGAGGGTGGGGTCTGAGGAGGAGGAGGAAGAGGGGGACCTCAGACAGATACAATGCCATACTGCCCACACTCCAGACAAGCTGTTGCCAGTCTCCAGGTGACAGCTGGAGAGATCTTAAAGCTTTGGTGCTACTTCAAAGTTCCCCAGGAGCCCAAAACAGAGTAGTGTTTTGGAAAATCTTGAGGAATTGTTTGGTGCATTTACGATGGGGCTCCTGGGGAACTATTGTTGCCAATCTTGGCCCAGCAGCCATCAAACCATTCTCTTCAACCCCCTGCTGTGCAGCTGACTTCCCCCTAGGGTTGCCAATCTCCAGGTGGGACCTGGAGATCTCCCACTGCTACAATTGATCTCCAGATGACAGAGATCAGTTCCCCTGGAGAAAATGGATGCTTTGGAGGGTAGACCCTATGACATTATACCTGCTGAGTCCTTCCGCCCCCCCCCCGCCCAATGCTGCCCTCTACAGAATCCACCCCCCAAACCTCCAGGTATTTCCCTCCTTAGAGCTGGCAACCCTACATTCCCCTCAGTGCCTGTTGGGAGTGGGTGGTGGGGGAGGGGAAGGGAGTGGGCGACCGGAGGCTTCTGCCTCCTGTCTCCGGTCCTGGAGTGGGGGGGGTGGAAACGGACCCGGCAGCCGGAGGCTTGCACCTCCAGTCGCCGGCCCTGGAGTGAGTGGGGTTGGGGGCGGGGAAACGGACCCGGCGGCCGGATGTCGGCCCTGGAGTGGGTGGGGGTGGGAGGGAAAAC
>NW_015168160.1:23596-27336 GCF_001447785.1 Gekko japonicus | reverse complement strand
GGCGGCTGGAGGCCTCTGCATCCCATTGCCGGCCCTGGAGTGAGTGGGGGGGAAGGGACCCGGCCTCCAGTTGCCGGCCCAGGAGTCGGTGGTGGGGGAGGGGAAGGGAGCGGGCGACCGGAGGCTTCTGCCTCCTGGAGCATGGAGAGGGTGGGGTTTGCAGAGAGGTGGGACCTCAGACAGGTAGAATGCAATAGACTACACCCTCCAAACCAGCCATTTTGTCCTGGGTAACAATTGCTGCCAATCTGCAGGTGAGAGCTACAGATCACTCACAATTACAACTGCTCTTCAGGTAGCAGAGATCAGTTCCTCTGGAGAAAACAGAGGACTCTGTCATTATACCCTGCTGAGGTCACCACAGCAAATTGACACTGTTTGCCCAAAGCCAGAGCACTGCCCCAGAGCCTCTTTCTAGATCCCGTTGTATTGCTTTCACAACGGGCTTTACTGCTAGTATGTGTATATAGTTGGTCCACGGGCCGTTTCCCTTTGTCCTTGTTGTGTAGCAGTGAAGCGTGCAGGGTGTTATGCGAGCCGCAGCGGCCTCGCCATGCGGTTTACCCACTACACAATATGGAACAAGCTCCCGGAGGAGATCCAGGCCCTGCGGGACCTTTCTCAGTTCCGCAGGGCCTGTAAGACGGAGCTCTTCCGCCAGGCTTTCGAGTAGGAGCCGCCGCCACTATAATTCCACCACCGATAGGTATGCAGCACCGCACCACTACCACCAATATGTGGTTCCATCTGGGTGCGAGGTGACCCTAGAAGGAGAGGGGGTGACAAGTTGCGGGACCAATGCCATTCGACCAAGATCTGCCTCGTCTTGCACTGACACTTTGCTGTTGTATTGTATTGTTTTATTGTTTTAGACTGTTTTATTGTTTTAATTCTGGCACATGTGCCCCGTTGTTAGCCGCCCTGAGCCTTCGGGGAGGGCGGGATATAAATCCGAAAATAAAAGGGAGCGGTGGCGCAGGTGGTTCAACGCCTGCTGGTAACGTCTACGAACAGCTGCTACGGCTGTTCGATTCCTGCCGCGGCCAGAGGGAGCACCTGGCCCCAGTTGGAGCTCCCGCTAACCCAGCGGTTTGAAAGCAGGAATTAACATCAAAAACTGCGAGTAGATAAATTGGGTACCTACCTACCTTAGATGGTAGGGGGCACCCTCCCACGTCGGGGGGGTTCGAGCGGGGTAGAAAGTTGAAAGGGCAACTGGCCCTCCTGGACGCTCTGAGCGCCAGGTTAGGGTTCCCTACTCTACGAGACCAAGCCCTACGAGGAAAGGCTGAGGGAATGTTCAGACTGGGGAAGAGGAGGTGGAGGGCAACGCTCCCTCTAAGCTGTGGAGTCCTGTGAGCCCAAATTCTACCTTGTGAGCTCCTGGCATTAAAGTTGTGAGCGAGCGATTCGGCTCCTGCGGAAATCAGTTTGCTCTGGAGCCACCCTTCCTGAGCGAAGGCAAAAGTGTGTGAGCCGGGGGCTGAAAAACTGTGAGCTGGCTCACCCTAACTCAGCTTAGAGGGAACATTGGTTGAGGGGGGGCAGGATTGCTCTCTTGAAGTATCTGAAGGGCTGTCACTTGGAGGAGGGCAGGGAGCTGTTCCCGTTGGCAGGAGAGGAGAGGACGCACAAGAATGGGCTGAAATTGAGGGTGGGAATGTACCGGCTGGATATTAGGAAAAACTTATTTGCAGTCAGAGTTGTGCAAGAGTGGAATCAGCTTCCTTGGGAGGTGGTGGGCTCCCCCTCCCTGGCAGTCTTGAAGCAGCAGCTGGACAAACACTGGTCAGGGATGCTCTAGGTTGGTCCTGCATTGAGCAGGGGGTGGACTAGATGGCCTCTAGGACCCCTCCCAACTCTGTGTGATTCTATGATTCTAACAAGCAAAGGGGATCTCGGTCAGAGAAGGCACTCTGGGTTTCGGCATGGGCATAAAATGTCCCTTCTGTGTTACCCCAGGAGAAGAAGAAGAAGAGATTGGATGTATACCCCACCCTTCACTACCCAAAGGAGTCTCAGAGCGGCTTACAGTCTCCTTTCCCTTCCCCTCCCCACAACAGACACCCTGTGGGGGAGGTGGGGCTGAGAGAACTCATTCGAGGACTTCTCCTGAGAGAACAGCTCTGAGAGAACTTGTGACTGACCCAAGGTCACACCAGCAGCTGCATGGGGAGGAGTGTCGAATCAAACCCGATTCTCCCAGATTGGAGTCCGCACTCCTAACCACTACACCAAACTGGCTCTCTTGCTTCTCTCCTCCATTTTATCATCACAACAACCCTGTTAGGTAGGTTAAGGCTGAGTGTGACTGGCTCAAAGTCACCCTATGGGCTTCCATGGCCTAGCCTCAGCGTCTCCACCCCCTTTCACCTGGGAAATATACAAATCCATTATGTGGAAGAAGAGAAGCAGAGATTGGATTTATACCCCATGGCCCTTCACTACACAAAGGTGTCTCAGAGCAGCTTACAAACGCCTTTCCCTTCCCCTCCCCACAACAGACACCCTGTGAACAATGCTCCCTCTAAGCTGTGGAGTCTTGTAAGCAAAAATTCTACTTTGTGAGCTCCTGGCATTCAAGTTGTGAACAAGTGATTTGGCTACTGCATAAATTAGTCTGCTCTGGAGCCATCCTTCCTGAGCGAAGGCAAGAATGTGTGAGCCGGAGGCTAAAAAACTGTGAGCGAACTCACACTAACTCAGCTTAGAGGGAACACTGCCTGTGAGGTAGGCGGGGCTGAGAGAGCTCTGACAGAAACGGCTCTTTTTCAAGGACAGCTCTTATCAGAACTACGGCTTGCCCAAGGTCATCCAGCAGGTGCGAGTGGAGGAGTGGGGAATCAAACCCAGTTCTCCCAGATTACAGTCCGCGCACTTAACCACGACACCAAACTGGCTCTCTTGAAACAAGGAATATCTGTCCACTCGGGCCTGACCTCCAGTAACTTCTGTCGGCTCGGCAGATGGGTACATTGTCCCAGATCACAACGTGCTTAGATCGAGATCAATAAGAGGAATACATTTCCCTTTGGCAGCCTGACAGTGACTGGCCGGAACAGCTACGGAGGGAGGCGTCTCCGCCTCCCCCATCTGAGGTATGCAGGCAAAGACAAGGGATCGGACCTGCTTCCAAATGAGTTCTTGCAGCTTCACGGCCGAAAGATGAGTCTCCGGGACGGCATTCCTCTGCAACCAGCCCGCCTCACAAGTAGCCCCAGAAGGCCTTTACATGGCCGTTTTGGTTTTTCTGATCTCTGTTGGAGGGCGTCTGTTTTTGCTGCTCCTCTGTAAAGACAATAAAACCGGGGGTTGGTAAATGTTTCCGGAATGGATGGTGGCTCTCTGATGAACGGTGGGATCCTGGTTTGCGCAGGGAAATCAGCCTTTGTCGGAGACGTCCTGTGGCTTATCGTGCCGTTTTCCGTGCAAGCTGCAGTTCCCGCAAGGATTGTTCTTCGTTCAGTTTTTCAGTAATCAAGCACAGTCACCAGCCGTGCAGCAACGAGTCCGCCGGTGGGCCCCAAAGGGGATGGCGAAGGATGAGACAGTCAGACAGGGCTATCGATGCAACGGACATGAAATTGAGCAAACTCTGGAGGATGGCGGAAGACAGGAGGGCCTGACGCGATGTGGTCCAGGGGGTCGCGAAGAGTCGGACTCGACTGTGCGACTGAGCAACAGCAGCGACAACAACATCTTGTCTGCCTATTCCTGCTTAGTTAGGCCAGGGGCAGTGT
>NW_015168160.1:14725-23582 GCF_001447785.1 Gekko japonicus | reverse complement strand
CTGAGTGAGTGTGAGCCAGCTCACAGTTTTTTAGCCTCCGGCTCACACATTTTTGTCCTAGCTCAGGAAGGAGGGATCCAGAGCAGACGGATTTATGCAGGAGCCAAATGAACATAAGAACATAAGAACATAAGAGATGCCAATGTTGGATCAGGCCAAGGCCCATCCAGTCCAACAATCTGTGTCACACAGTGGCCAGAAATACCAGGCGCCATCAGGAGGTCCAGCAGTGGGGCCAGAACACTGGAAGCCCTCCCACTGTTGACCCCCCCCAAGCACCAAGAAGACAGAGCATCACTTGCCCGAGAGCCCCTATCTATACCTTGTTGCTAATATCCACTGATGGACCTCTGCTCTATATGCTTATCTAATTCCCTTTTGAAGCCGTCCATGCTTGTAGCTGCCACCACTTCCTGCAGCAGTGAATTCCAAGTGTTAATCACTCTTTGGGTGAAGAAGGATTTCCTTTTATCCGTTCTAACCCGACCGCTCAGCAATTTCATGGAGTACCCACGAGTTCTTGTATTGTGAGAAAGGGAGAAAAGTGCCTCTTTCTCTACCTGCTCTTTCCCATGCATAATCTTATAAACCTCAATCATGTCACCCCTCAGTTGTCGTTTCTCCAAGCTAAAGAGCCCTAAGCGCCTTAACCTTTCCTCATAGGGAAAGTGTTCCAACCCTTTTATCATTCGAGTTGCCCTTTTCTGCACTTTTTCCAAAGCTATAATATCCTTTTTAAGGTGTGGCTCACTCACAACTTTAACATAAGAACATAAGAGACACCAATGTTGGACCAGGCCAAAGGCCCATCCAGTCCAACACTCTGTATCATGCCAGCAGCTGACAGAGTAGAATTTTTGCTCACAAGACTCCACAGCTTAGAGGGAGCGTTGCTGCCAGGGGTCCCCAACATGGTGCTTGTGGGTTCCACAAAAGAAGAAGAAGAGGAGGAGGAGGAGATTGGATTTATACCCCGCCCTTCACTCGGAGTCTCAGAGCAGCTTACAATCTCCTTTCCCTTCCTCTCCCCCACAAAAGACAACCCATAAGGTAGGTGGCTGAGAGAGCTCTTTCGAGAACTGCTCCTGAAAGAACAGCTCTGAAAAAACTTGAAACTGACCCAAAGTCACACCAGCCGCTGCATGTGGAGGAGTGGGGAATCAAACTCGGTTCTCCCAGATTAGAGTCCGCCGCCCGCCAAGTGTTTTGGCAGCAGCTGACGCCATGGCACAAGGATCGTCTCTGTGTGACTGAAACTAAGCTGGGGTAGCTATTCAGTGGCCGCGCCCACAATACTGTGTCAAAATCCGAAAAGCTCAAAAAGGCTGGGGACCAAGGCTCCCTCTTGTGAGCAAAAATTCTACTTTGTGAGGTACGGGCATTAAAGTTGTGAGCGAGCGATTTGGCTTCTGCATGAATCAGTTTGCTTTGGAGCTCTCCTTCCTGAGTTGAGACAAAAATGTCTGCGCCAGAGGCTAAAATCCTGTGAGCTAGCTCACACTGACTCAGCTTAGAGGGAACACTGCTGGGGACCCCCCAAGTCGGGCCGTACTGCTCCTTCCTGCTGGCACCTATTCTGCTATCGTGGCACAAGCATTGTGGCAAGCCAGAGAGAAGGCAGATCCAAGGCGGCGGCTGCCTCATTTGCACCACGAGTCGAACGTCAACAGGTGCCGCTTTGCGCACTATGGAGATGCCGCAACAGGGGGACGCTGGGTTTGAGTTTCCGTCTGGCAAATGGTTTGTGAAGGTGCTGAGCCCCTGCTGGGGGGGGGTGACCTCCCTTAATACCCAATGTTCCCACTGTGGCCTGTCCCACCTGTGAAACCTTGGCGGGGGGGAACTAGTTAGTGAGTGAAATTGTGCGCGTGCACATTGATGTGAGATGTTGCTAGGCAACTACCAGTGTCTGTCTTCTTGCCCATTTTTTTCAGGGACAGGAAGGGGGGGGGAAGCTTGGGAGTGCAGCAAGGTAATCCGTCCCCCAAGGTGTTTGCAGGCTGGGTGGGCCCTGTCCCTGACCTTGACGTGAGCTTTGGAGGCATTCAGAAAGTGGCAACAGACTTTTCTGATGCCTCTGTTTGGTGTAGTGGTTAGGAGCGTGGACTCTAATCTGGGAGAACCGGGTTTGATTCCCCACTCCACCACCTGCAGCCAGTTGGCTGGGTGACCTTGGTTCAGTCACAAGTTCTCTCGGAGCCGTTCTCTCAGGAGCAGTCCTCGAAAGAGCTCTCTCGGCCCCACCAACCTCACAGGGTGTCTCTTGTGGGGAAGGGAAGGGAGAGGAGATTGTAAGCCGCTCTGAGGATTTCATTGGCTTCCCTGTGTCATCTGACATGGTAATTGGATGTGTTGTCCAGCCTTTCAGTGTCTTGGAATAAGACACTGTGTCCTGTTTGAGTTAGGCTGTGTTCAGCCACTACTGATTTTTCAGTTTGGCCCAGTCTGCAGTGTATCCATCCTCTGCTTCACAAGGGGCAAACTTCCTACATGGCTCTGGAGTTGACTTGTCTATTTATTTATATATTGATTTAATTAACTCATTTATACCCTGGCTTTCTCTCCAGTGGGGACTCAAACCACCTTACATGGTTCTCCTTTCTTCCACTTTATCTTCACAGCAACCTTGTGAGGTAGGTTAGGCTGAGGCCAAGCCCTACGAGGAAAGGCTGAGGGACTTTGGAATGTTCAGTCCGGAGAAGAGGAGGTGGAGGGGGGATACGATTCACAAGACAAGAACTCGTGGGCATTCAATGAAATTGCTGAGCGGTCGGGTTAGAACGGATAAAAGGAAGTACTTCTTCACCCAAAGAGTGATGGACACATGGAATTCACTGCCACAGGAGGTGGCGGCGGCTACAAGCATGGACGGCTTCAAGAGGGAACTGGATAAACATCTGGAGCAGAGGTCCATCAGTGGCTATTAGCCACAAGGTATAGATAGGGGGCTCAAGTGGTTAAGACGCTGAATTGCAGACCGGAAGGTCAGTAGTTCAGCAGTTCGAGACCCGAGTGCCGCATAACGGAGTGAGCTCCCGTCCCTGGCCCCAGCTCCTGCCAGCCTAACAGTTCTAAAGCAAGAAATGGCAAGTAGATAAACAGGTACCGCTTTGGTGGGAGGGTACCAGCGTTCCGTGCACCTTGGCGTCTAGTCATGCCAGCCACATGACCACGGAAATGTCTTTGGACAGCGCTGGCTCTTCAGCTTTGAAACGGAGATGAGCACCGCAACCCTAGAGTCGGATTCGACTGGCTTTCGAGCAAGGGAAACCTTTACCTTTACCTATAGATAGGAACTCTCAGGCTGGGGCAAGTGGTGCTCTGTATTCTTGGTGCTTGGGGGGGGAGCTACAGCAGGAGGGCTTCTAATGTCCTGGCCCCACTGCTGGACCTCCTGATGGCCCCTGGAATTTCTGGCCACTGTGTGACCCAGAGTGTTGGACTGGATGGGCCATTGGCCTGATCCAGCATTGGCTTCTCTTGTGTTCTGATGTTCTCTCTCAAAGCGTCTGAAGGGCTGTCACTTAGAGGAGGAAGGCAGGGAGCTGTTCCCGTTGGCAGCAGATGAGAGGACTCACAATCATGGGTTGAAATTGAGTGTGGGAAGGTACCAGCTGGATCTTAGGGAAAACTTTTTGATGGTCAGAGTTGTTCCGCAGTGGAATCAGCTGGCCGGGGAGGTGGCGAGCTCCCCCTCCCTGGCAGTCTTTCAGCACCGGCTGGACAAACACTTGTCAGAGACGCTCTCGGCTGAGCCTGCATTGAGCAGGGGGTTGGACTAGATGGCCTCTATGGACTCCGTTCCAACTCTATGATCCTACGATTCTGTGAGAGAGAGTGACTGCCCAAGGCACAAACAGGGATTCGAACCTGGGATTCCCGGTTTGTAGGCTGACCCTCTTCACCACTATGCCGGTGATCGTATATGTTTAAAAAAACTGTTGCGGAGAGCCATTTCACTGCAATGTTTATAGCCTAATAAAGAAGAGAAGAAGAAGAAGAGATTGGATTTATACCCTGCCCTTCAATACCCAAAGGTGTCTCGGCATGGCTCACAAACTCCTTTCCTTTCCCCTCCCCACAACAGGCACCCTGGGAGGTAAAAGAAGAAGAAGAAGAGGAGGAGGAGGAGGAGATTGGATTTATACCCCGCCCTTCACTCCCCAAAGGAGTCTCAGAGCGGCTCACAAACTCCTCTCCCTTCCCCTCCCCATAACAGACACCCTGTGAGGTGGGTGGGGCTGAGAGAGCTCTGACAGAAACTGATCTGTTTCAAGAACAGCTCTTATCAGAACTACGGCTTGCCCGAGGGCATCCAGCAGCTGTGAGTGGAGGAGTGGGGAATCAAACCCGGTGCTCCCAGATTAGAGTCCGCGCACTTAACCACTACCCCAAACTGGCAGAAAACTGGCAGAAGAAGAAGAAGAGGAGGAGGAGGAGGAGATTGGATTTATACCCTGCCCTTCAATACCCAAAGGTGTCTCGGCATGGCTCACAAACTCCTTTCCTTTCCCCTCCCCACAACAGACACCCTGTGAGGTGGGTGGGGCTGAGAGAGCTCTGACAGAAACTGATCTTTTTCAAGAACAGCTCTTATCAGAACTACGGCTTGCCCAAGGTCATCCAGCAGCTGCAAGTGGAGGAGTGGGGAATCAAACCCGGTTCTCCCAGATTAGGGTCCGCGCACTTAACCACAACACCAAACTGGAGGGGGGAGGGAGGGAGGGAGAGAGAGAGGGTGATGCTCTGTCATCTTGGTGCTTGGGGGGGGTCAACAGTGGGAGGGCTTCTAATGTCCTGGCCCCACTGGTGGTCCTCCTGATGGCACTGGTATTTCTGGCCACTGCGTGATACAGAGCGTTGGGCTGGATGGGCCTTTGGCCTGATCCAACATTGGCGTCTCTTATGTTCTTAGGGAGAGAGAGAGAGGACCTTTTCTTCAGATGTTTCGGAACAGTGAAAGTAGCGTTGCCTTCTGGAGACGCTCTGTTGCTTCCTCTTCTGCTGGGAGGACGTCAACCAGGAGGGAACCGTCGACCCCCTGCGGTCGCTGCGGCTGCAGCTCAATACTAAAAAAGCAGAAGGAAATGATGGAGCCAAAGGGGAGGAAGGTGGTGGAGGCGAGAGCGTGTCGGGCGCTGCCGTCCCTGGTCTTATGTGCCCGGTGAAGAAATGCATGACTGAAACTCCAGGGTGGGGGGAAAGCTAGTGGGAGCACAGTTCAGAGGAAGGAAACAGGTGGGCAAACGCTTGGGAACGCCGCCTTCCTAGAGTTCTCTGCCGCTCACTGGCCAGCTTGAAACTGCAGCTCCCCAAAGCAGATTTCCACCTGTTTAAGAGCAGACATTAGGAGCTGCGGTGGCTCAAGTGGTTAAGACGCTGAACTACAGGCAGTGGAAGGTCGGTAGTTCGGCAGTTCGAGACCCAAGTGCGCCGCATGACGGAGTGAGCTCCCGTCTCTAGTTCCAGCTCCTGCCAACCTAGCAGTTCGAAAGCAAGGAATTGCAAGTAGATAAATAGGGACCACTTCGGTGGGAAGGTCACAGCATTCCGTGCGCCTTGGTGTTTAGTCATGCCGGCCACATGACCACGGAAACGTCTTTGGACAGCGCTGGCTCTTCGGCTTGGAAACGGAGATGAGCACCACAACCCTAGAGTCGGATTTGACTGGCTTTCGAGCAAGGGGAACCTTTCCCTTTCCCTTTAAAAGCAGACATTGGGGTTCCCGCATGCGGCTGAGATCTCTGGTGGAGTCGTTGCAGGTCTCTGGTTTGGCGTTTTAGACCTGGCTTTGGCTGTTAACGTTCCCCTCCCCTTGGGTTTGGTCCCTGCTTGTCCAATGGCTTCTTGAAGGCTCCTGTGAGACAAATAGTTTCCCAGCTTCCCGTAGTCATCTCTGGGGAGCGCATGAAATGTGATTTCATGATGACTTGGAAATTAAGAACATGAGAACATAAGAGAAGCCAGTCTTGGATCAGGCCAGTGGCCTGTCCAGTCCAACACTCTGGGTCACACAGTGGCCAAAAACACCAGGTGCCCTCAGGAGGTCCAGCAGTGGGGCCAGGACACTAGGAGCCCTCCCACTGTTGCCCCCCCCCAAGCACCAAGGATACAGAGCATCCCTTGCCCCAGACGGAGAGTTCCTATCTATCCCTTGTGGCTAAGAGCCACTGATGGACCTCTGCTCCGTATAATCCAATTCCCTCTTGAATCCGGCCATGCTTGTAGCCGCCACCACCTCCTGTGGCAGTGAATTCCATATGTTTGTAAGGAATTTGTAAACTGCTCTGAGACTCGGAGTGAAGGGTGGGGTATAAATCCAATCCCCTCCTCCTCCTCCACTTATTATTTCTTCGTCTTCTTCTTCTTCTTCTTCTTCTTCTTCTTCTTCTTCTTCTTCTTCTTCTTCTTCTTCTTCTTCTTCTTCTTCTTCTTCTTCTTCTTCTTCTTCTTCTTCTTGGCTTACAATCTCCCTTCCCTTCCCCTTCCCACAACAGACATCCTGTGAGGGAGGTGGGGCTGAGAGAGCTCTTTTGAGGACTGCCCTTGAGAGTACAGCTCTGAGAGAACTTGTGACTGACCCGAGGTGACCCCAGAAACTGCATGTGGAGGAGTGGGGTGTCAAACCTGGCTCTCCCAGATTAGAGGCCGCACTCCTGACCACTACACCAGGCTGGCTCTATGGTGTCAGAGGAGAGCTTTACGGATCCCGTGGACCTCTAAAAAGGACAGATCAGTGGCCTCGAGATCCCATTCAGCCTGTACTGTCCCTAGAAGCTAAAATGACTCAACCGAGGCTATCGTACTTGGGTCACGTCACAAGAAGACAAGAGTCATTGGAAAAGACAAGAGTGCTAGGAAAAGCAGGAGGCAGCAGGGAAAGCGTGAAGGCAGCAGGAAAGAGGAAGACCCAACAGGAGATGGGTCTACTCCATCAAGGAAGCCACCAAGGTTTGCAAGACCGGAGCAAGGCCATTTACAACAGGACATTTTGGAGGTCATTCATTTGTAAGGTCACTGTACATTGGAAGCGATCTGACCACACTTAACATGCACAGTTGGCTGCTGGGAGTGGGTGGGGGGGAGAGGCAGGAATTCTGTTCTGCCCCTAGAAGTTTTAGTCCAGGTCCAGTCCGTTGTCTGTTTCGACAATTCACTGCCACAGGAGGTGGTGGCAGCTACAAGCATGGACGGCTTCAAGAGGGAATTGGATAAACATCTGGGGCAGAGGTCCATCAGTTGCTATTAGCCACAAGGCGTAGATAGGAACTCTCCGTCTGGGGCAAGGGATGCTCTGTATTCTTGGTGCTTGGGGGGGGGGGGCAACAGTGGGAGGGCTTCTAGTGTCCTGGCCCTACTGCTGGACCTCCTGGTGGCACCTGGTATTTCTGGCCACTGTGTGACAGAGTGTAGGACTGGATGCGCCGTAGCCTGATCCAACACTGGCTTCTCTTACGCTCTTATGACAATAACTGGTTTGATGTCAGGCGAATGGGACTGACTGATATTTTTGCCGGCTTTAAATCTCCTCTCTAGTTTTTTTCCACATTGCAATTACTCCTGCGTTTTTATTCCTGTTGGGTTTTTTTACGGGCTCCTCGTCCTTCTCTTCTAATAGCTATTTGTACCGTTTATCTCGCCGCGAACCCCTCGGGGACCTTTGGTCGAGAAGCAGCCTGGAAACAGCGGGAATAAATAAATGGGTTCTTTGAAATCCACAGCCGAGGGATACTGGCTTGTTAGAGTCACAACCGAGGAAGGAGAACAATGTTTACTGTACATCCCGGATTTTCTGCGACTTAAGTGAAGCAAATAGTTTCCGGAGGGCTTTAAATGCTGATTTCATTTGGTGCCTGGCTATTGGTGTGTTTTTTTTGTAAACAGACGGTGTGTGTGTGTGTGTGTCCGTAAAGTGCTGTCAGGTTGCCGCCCCGTAGGATTTTCAAGGCAAGAGACAAACAGAGGTGGGTTTGCCCTTGCCTGCCTCTGCGTAGCGACCCTGGACTTCCTCGGTGGTCTCCCATCCAGGTACTGACCAGAGCCAACCCTCCTTAGCTTCCCAGATCTGAAAAGATCAGGCTAGCTCGGACCATCTAATCAAGTCAGGAGATGAACAGAGGTGGGTTCGCCCTTGCCTGCCTCTGCGTAGCAACTCCGGGCTTCTTTGGTGGTCTCCCAACCATATACTGACCAGGACTGACCCTGCTTAGCTTCCAAAGTTCTTAGCTTGGGGGGGGGGTCAACAGTGGGAGGGCTTCTAATGTCCTGGGCCCACTGGTGGACCTCCTGAGGGCACCTGGTATTTTTGGCCACTGTGTGACACAGAGTGTTGGACTGGATGGCCCAGTGGCCTGATCCAACATTGGCTTCTCTTATGTTCTTATGTCTGGGGCAAGGGATGCTCTGTCTTCTTGGTGCTTGGGGGGGGCAACAGTGGGAGGATTTCTAGTGTCCTGGCCCCACTGCTGGACCTCCTGATGGCACCTGGTATTTCTGGCCACTGTATGACACAGAGTGTTGGACTGGAGGGGCCTTTGGCCTGATCCAACATTGGCATCTCTTATGATCTTATAAGAGGGAATTGGATAAGCATATGGAGCAGAGGTCCATCAGTTGCTATTAGCCATAAGGGATAGATAGGAACTCTCCATCTTGGGCAAGGGATGCTCTGTATTCTTGGTGCTTGGGGGGCAACAGTGGGAGGAGTTCTAGTGTCCTGGCCCCACTGCTGGACCTCCTGATGGCACCTGGTATTTTTGGCTACTGTGTGACACAGAGTGTTGGACTGGAGGGGCCATTGGCCTGATCCAACATTGGCTTCTCTTAAGTTCTTATAAGAGGGAATTGGATAAGCATA
>NW_015168160.1:10407-14643 GCF_001447785.1 Gekko japonicus | reverse complement strand
GAAAGAGATCAGTAGAAGTGGTTTGCCCATTGCCTGCCTCTGCTTAGCAACTCAGGGCTTCCTTGGTGGTCTCCCATTGAAGTCCTAATTTGGGCTGACCCTGCTTTTAGGTTGACCCATGGGCCTCGATTTGGGACGTTCTAGAGGTCATGAATTCATAGGGTTTCCATAAGTTGGAAGTAAGTTGACGGGGCTTAACACACACACACACACAGAAGGAGTTTGAATTCATGTAGCTAGAAGGTGAATTTGTGGAATGTCTGGATTGTGGTTCCTGTTGGGAAAAATAGGCAAAAATATTGAAATACTCAGAGTTTCCAATGGATCTTTGCTTCACTGGAGAGGAGACATTTCTTTCTATGTAAAAATCTTTCTAAGGGAAGGGTTCACATGGAAAGCTACAAAACAGAAGAGATATCTAGAGGTACGTTTTCACATCCTACAGCTACAAACACATGGTCACACAACAATGGAGATTCCCCTTCTTCTTGACCCCTAGAAGGAAGTCACCTGAACATAGTAACCAATAATTGCTAGTAAACGACTTCAATTTTCCCGGGCTATCTTCACATTGGCTCTGAGCCAAGTTTCCCTTCCAGGTCAGTCTAAACAATAGCACACGAGGTAAAGCAGATTAACCCTATAATATCTGAAATCTAGACCGTGCACCTCACATATTCCCAACAGTTCCTAGCGTAGGATTGATGGGCAGCTCCCAGGTACGCACTGCTGTTGGCATTCCCTCAAAATATGTATACTGATCGTTTCACCAGAAGAGGAAAAAGCCCTGGATAATTTTCTGTACGTCGGCTACATTAAATGAAGATGCCTCTCAGCAGGGCTTTTTTTGTAGAAAAAGTCCAGCAGGAACTCATTAGCATAATAGGCCACACCCAGCAGCAGGAACTCATTAGCATATTAGGCCACACACCCTGACTGCACCACTCATTAGCATATTAGGCCGCACTCCCATGTTACCAGAAGTGTGGTCATCCAGCCACACCCACCTTTTGCTTCTTATTCTACCTTGTTTGTTGTCAAAACCCAGGGCTTTTTTCGTAGCAGGAACTCCTTTGCATGTTAGGCCACACACCCCTAATGTAGCCAATCCTAATGAGTTCCTGCTGTTGGGTGTGGCCTGTTATGCTAATGAGTTCCTGCTGGGCGTGGCCAACTCGGGAGCCAGCCGGAACTCCGTTCCTGTGCGTTCCTGCCCAAAAATAGCCCTGCCTCTCAGACTGTTCAAAGCGCATCGCGTACATTGGCACGGCATCCTTATGCCCACCCAGTAAAGTGGTTATTTAGTTAGGCAATTAATGGTCCCGCTATGACCCCACAGTCCATATTCTTTTAAACAAACTGATATTTTTTAAAAACCCAGTTGTCCCCATGTTGCTGATGGGAGGCTGTGAATCCTTAGCCCGCTGAGTTCGTGAGAGAGGTGAGATTTTTCATACGGAGGGGGCCGGGCTTCCTGATTCAGGTGCTCACAGCACCATGCTAAGGGAGTCTACTTGGAGTTTGGTGTAGTGGTTAGGAGCTCGGACTCTGATCTGGGAGAACCAAATTTGGTTCCCCGCTCCTTTACATGCAGGTCAGTGACAAGTTCTTTCCAGAGCTGTTCTCTCAAGAGCAGTCCTCGAAAGAGCTCTCTCGGCCCCGCCTACCTGACAGGGTGTCTGTTGTGGGGAAGGGAAAGGAGATTGTCAGCCACTCTGAGACGCCTTCGGGTAGTGATGGCTGGGGTATAAATCCAATCTCCTCCCCCTCCTCCAGTTAAAAGAAATAGTCTAAGTTTCAAACTTAAAAGGCTTGCACAACCAAGGAGCTGCGGTGGCTCATGTGGTTAAGACGCTGAACTGCAGGCTGTGGAAGGTCAGTAGTTCAGCAGTTCGAGACCTGAGTTGCCACATGACGGAGCGAGCGCCCGTCTCTAGTTCCAGCTCCTGCCAACCTAGCAGTTCGAAAGCAAGAAATTGCAAGTAGATAAATAGGGACCACTTCGGTGGGAAGGTAACAGCGTTCCGTGCGCCTTGGTGTTTAGTCATGGCGGCCACATGACCACGGAAACGTCTTCGGACAGTGCTGGCTCTTTGGCTTGGAAATGGACATGAGCACTGCAACCCTAGAGTCGGACTCGACTGGCTTTCGAGCAAGGGAACCTTTACCTTTACTTTACAACCAAGTGGGTTATTATACATATACAGTTGATGGGTAAAATCTTTTGACCTAAGGACCATATGCGTTTTGGTCCCTTTGGGGCCTTCCTCAGTGGTCACTATTCTTTATATGACAATGACACACATCCATAAATATATAATATATATATACATATATGACCAGATGTTGTTTTCTTATATGCTTTTGCATTTGCAATTCCTACAAGTTTGTATCGTAGGCCATAAATCGTAGGCCCTAAATAGCAGCCATATCAATTTTTCAGATTATTCTGGTGTCAAAAATTCCATTAGTCAGGATGCATGTCACTTCCATCAAGGCAGTAGTCTAGTTGTCAAAATCAAAAGATTTTACCCATCAATTGTATTTCTATAATAGCTAACTTGGTTGTAAAAGTAAAGGCAAAGCTTCCCCTTGCTCGAAAGCCAGTTGAGTCCGACTCTAGGGTTGCGGTGCTCATCTCTGTTTCCAAGCCGAAGAGCCAGCACTGTCCGAAGACGTTTCCGTGGTCATGTGGCCGGCATGACTAAACACCAAGGCGCACGGAACGCTGTTACCTTCCCACCAAAGTGGTACATATTTATCTACTTGCCATTTCTTGCTTTCGAACTGGCAGGAGATGGAATTAGAGATGGGAGCTCACTCCGTCATGCGGCGCACTCGGGTCTTGAACTGCTGAACTACCGACCTCCCACAGCCTGCAGTTCAGCGTCTTAACCACTTGAGCCACTGCAGCTCCTTAACTTGGTTGTACTAGCCTTTTAAGACTATTTCTTTTAACCGCTGTACACCCTAATAAACATTTTGTATTTTTGTATAATATAGTTTGTAGCTTGACCCTCTTGGTTCGCAGCTGATTTTGGGTTGAGTTTCTCCCCCCCCCTTTTTTTCTTCCAGTTTTGGTCCACCAGCTGGGCCAGAACTCCTGAAGCCCTCCCACTGTGGCCCCCCAAGCACCAAGAAGACAGAGCATCACTGGCCCCAGGCATAATAACATAAGAGAAGCCAACGTTGGATCAGGCAAATGGCCCATCCAGCTCAACACTCTAGGTCACTCAGTGGCCAGAAATACCCGGTGCCATCAGGAGGTCCAGCAGTGGGGCCAGGACACCAGAAGACCCCCCCCCCTCCCCCCCCCCCACCCCGAAGGGCCGGTGGGACCGGGGCCAAAATTACATACAAGGCATAATAGCCAAAACTATACAATATCTCAATGAAGAACACTCCAAGTTATAATGCTAATTATAACTTGGAGTGTTCTTCACTGAGATATTGTATAGTTTTGGCTATTATGCCTTGTATGTAATGTATATTTTTGATGTAGTACCTGAGTATAAAAGTGACTGTATTTGCTTACATATCCTGAACTCCAGAACCCCTCCCCCTGCTGCCCCCCCCCCCAAGAACCAAGAGGACAGAGCAACTCTTGCCCCAGACATAAGACCATAAACGAAGCCAACGTTGGATCAGGCCAATGGCCTATCCAGCCCAACACGCTGTGTCACACAGTGGCCAAAACCCAGGTGCCCTCAGGAGGTCCAGCAGTGGGGCCAGGAAACTAGAATACCTCCCACTGTCCCCCCCCCCCAGCACCAAGAAGACAGAGCATCCCTCTATCCCTTGTGGCTAAGAGCCATTCATGGACCTCTGCTCCAGATGTTTCAATGCCCCCCTCTTGAAGCTGCCTGTGCTCGTAGCCGCCGCCCCTTCTTGCGGCAGTGACATCGTAGGATCCCATTATGTAACCTGTGTGCCACTTCACGTGTCATGTGCATACGTATGCCACGCTTCAGTTCTTTCTGGTGGTTCCAGGCTTGTGAAACCCTAATGCACAACTGTCCCTTTTGCTCAGTTGTACTGCAATCCACCCCAAAGTTCGGGTGAGAAGGGCGGGCTATTAATAACGCGCATAAATCTAAATAAACCACGAGGTTGTGAAATTTGGTAGTGAGCGGATGGCCGGGCTAACTCGTGTTCTTGCTGCTGGGCTCCTGGGGAGCCGCGAAGGAGCGTTCCTTCCCTTGCGCCTCAGTCCTGCCCCCCCCCCGCCCGCCCACC
>NW_015168160.1:0-10279 GCF_001447785.1 Gekko japonicus | reverse complement strand
CCCACCCCCGCCGCCCAGGCCTGCTCTGCTCTGCTTCTCTGGCTCCAGCTGTCCTGCGTCATTCGGGGACTCCCCATGCTTGGCTGCCTTCCAAGCCAGCGGCCTGGAGCCTGAGCTGCCGTCACTGCCGCTCTTTGCGGAGTGATTTCCACTGCCCGGTGTGTGCCCATGCCCCGCTCTCTAAGGGGGGGGGGAGAGAAAGCGCCTGGGGGGATTCCTTGTCTATCGCCAAGGGCCAAAGTGGAGGTGATGCTGGGAAACGTTTGAGTAGGACAAAAGGACACCAGAAGAGCCCTGCTGGGTCAGCCCAGGGAGGGTCCCTCCAGTCCAGCCTCCCGTCTCAGCCAGGGGCCAGCCAGTGCCTCTGGAGGGCCAGCAATAGGGCAGAGAGGCCGAGGCCTTCCCCTGAGAAGGACTCCAGAAGAGCCCTGCTGGGTCAGCCCAGGGAGGGTCCCTCCAGTCCAGCCTCCCGTCTCAGCCAGGGGCCAGCCAGTGCCTCTGGAGGGCCAGCAATAGGGCAGAGAGGCCGAGGCCTTCCCCTGAGAAGGACTCCAGAAGAGCCCTGCTGGGTCAGCCCAGGGAGGGTCCCTCCAGTCCAGCCTCCCGTCTCAGCCAGGGGCCAGCCAGTGCCTCTGGAGGGCCAGCAATAGGGCAGAGAGGCCGAGGCCTTCCCCTGAGAAGGACTCCAGAAGAGCCCTGCTGGGTCAGCCCAGGGAGGGTCCCTCCAGTCCAGCCTCCCGTCTCAGCCAGGGGCCAGCCAGTGCCTCTGGAGGGCCAGCAATAGGGCAGAGAGGCCGAGGCCTTCCCCTGAGAAGGACTCCAGAAGAGCCCTGCTGGGTCAGCCCAGGGAGGGTCCCTCCAGTCCAGCCTCCCGTCTCAGCCAGGGGCCAGCCAGTGCCTCTGGAGGGCCAGCAATAGGGCAGAGAGGCCGAGGCCTTCCCCTGAGAAGGACTCCAGAAGAGCCCTGCTGGGTCAGCCCAGGGAGGGTCCCTCCAGTCCAGCCTCCCGTCTCAGCCAGGGGCCAGCCAGTGCCTCTGGAGGGCCAGCAATAGGGCAGAGAGGCCGAGGCCTTCCCCTGAGAAGGACTCCAGAAGAGCCCTGCTGGGTCAGCCCAGGGAGGGTCCCTCCAGTCCAGCCTCCCGTCTCAGCCAGGGGCCAGCCAGTGCCTCTGGAGGGCCAGCAATAGGGCAGAGAGGCCGAGGCCTTCCCCTGAGAAGGACTCCAGAAGAGCCCTGCTGGGTCAGCCCAGGGAGGGTCCCTCCAGTCCAGCCTCCCGTCTCAGCCAGGGGCCAGCCAGTGCCTCTGGAGGGCCAGCAATAGGGCAGAGAGGCCGAGGCCTTCCCCTGAGAAGGACTCCAGAAGAGCCCTGCTGGGTCAGCCCAGGGAGGGTCCCTCCAGTCCAGCCTCCCGTCTCAGCCAGGGGCCAGCCAGTGCCTCTGGAGGGCCAGCAATAGGGCAGAGAGGCCGAGGCCTTCCCCTGAGAAGGACTCCAGAAGAGCCCTGCTGGGTCAGCCCAGGGAGGGTCCCTCCAGTCCAGCCTCCCGTCTCAGCCAGGGGCCAGCCAGTGCCTCTGGAGGGCCAGCAATAGGGCAGAGAGGCCGAGGCCTTCCCCTGAGAAGGACTCCAGAAGAGCCCTGCTGGGTCAGCCCAGGGAGGGTCCCTCCAGTCCAGCCTCCCGTCTCAGCCAGGGGCCAGCCAGTGCCTCTGGAGGGCCAGCAATAGGGCAGAGAGGCCGAGGCCTTCCCCTGAGAAGGACTCCAGAAGAGCCCTGCTGGGTCAGCCCAGGGAGGGTCCCTCCAGTCCAGCCTCCCGTCTCAGCCAGGGGCCAGCCAGTGCCTCTGGAGGGCCAGCAATAGGGCAGAGAGGCCGAGGCCTTCCCCTGAGAAGGACTCCAGAAGAGCCCTGCTGGGTCAGCCCAGGGAGGGTCCCTCCAGTCCAGCCTCCCGTCTCAGCCAGGGGCCAGCCAGTGCCTCTGGAGGGCCAGCAATAGGGCAGAGAGGCCGAGGCCTTCCCCTGAGAAGGACTCCAGAAGAGCCCTGCTGGGTCAGCCCAGGGAGGGTCCCTCCAGTCCAGCCTCCCGTCTCAGCCAGGGGCCAGCCAGTGCCTCTGGAGGGCCAGCAATAGGGCAGAGAGGCCGAGGCCTTCCCCTGAGAAGGACTCCAGAAGAGCCCTGCTGGGTCAGCCCAGGGAGGGTCCCTCCAGTCCAGCCTCCCGTCTCAGCCAGGGGCCAGCCAGTGCCTCTGGAGGGCCAGCAATAGGGCAGAGAGGCCGAGGCCTTCCCCTGAGAAGGACTCCAGAAGAGCCCTGCTGGGTCAGCCCAGGGAGGGTCCCTCCAGTCCAGCCTCCCGTCTCAGCCAGGGGCCAGCCAGTGCCTCTGGAGGGCCAGCAATAGGGCAGAGAGGCCGAGGCCTTCCCCTGAGAAGGACTCCAGAAGAGCCCTGCTGGGTCAGCCCAGGGAGGGTCCCTCCAGTCCAGCCTCCCGTCTCAGCCAGGGGCCAGCCAGTGCCTCTGGAGGGCCAGCAATAGGGCAGAGAGGCCGAGGCCTTCCCCTGAGAAGGACTCCAGAAGAGCCCTGCTGGGTCAGCCCAGGGAGGGTCCCTCCAGTCCAGCCTCCCGTCTCAGCCAGGGGCCAGCCAGTGCCTCTGGAGGGCCAGCAATAGGGCAGAGAGGCCGAGGCCTTCCCCTGAGAAGGACTCCAGAAGAGCCCTGCTGGGTCAGCCCAGGGAGGGTCCCTCCAGTCCAGCCTCCCGTCTCAGCCAGGGGCCAGCCAGTGCCTCTGGAGGGCCAGCAATAGGGCAGAGAGGCCGAGGCCTTCCCCTGAGAAGGACTCCAGAAGAGCCCTGCTGGGTCAGCCCAGGGAGGGTCCCTCCAGTCCAGCCTCCCGTCTCACACAGGGGCCAGCCAGTCCCTTGGATGGCCAATTATGGGGCAGAGAGGCCGAGGCCTTCCCCTGAGAAGGACACCAGAAGAGCCCTGCTGGGTCAGACCAGGGAGGGTCCCTCTAGTCCAGCCTCCCGTCTCACCCTGGGGCCAGCCAGTCCCTCTGGAGGGCCAGCAATAGGGCAGAGAGGCCGAGGCCTTCCCCTGAGAAGGACACCAGAAGAGCCCTGCTGGGTCAGACCAGGGAGGGTCCCTCTAGTCCAGCCTCCCGTCTCACACAGGGGCCAGCCAGTTCCTCCGGAGGTCCAGCAACAGGGCAGAGAGGCCGAGGCCTTCCCCTGATGTTGCCTCCTGGTTCTGGGATTCAGAGGTTTAGTGCCTCTGAATGCGGAGGCTCCCCTCAGTCGCCATGGCCAGTAGCCCTTGATAGAGTCCTCCTCCATGAATCTGCCTAACCCCCTTTTCAAGCTGTTTATTCCTTGTGTTCCTCATTGACCCCCAGGGTCTCAGGTTAAGGTCTTTCCCATCACCTCCTGCCTGGTCCTTTTAACTGGGGATGCCGGGGATTGAACCTGGGACCTCCTGCATGCCAAGCAGAGGCCCTGCCACTGAGCCAGGGTCTCAGGTCCAGGTCTTTCCCATCACCTCCTGCCCGGTCCTTTCTACTGGAGATGCCGGGGATTGAACCCGGGACCTTCTGCATGCCAAGCAGAGGCTCTGCCACTGAGCCAGGGTCTCAGGTCATGGTCTTTCCTATCACCTCCTGCCTGGTCCTTTTAACTGGAGATGCCGGGGATTGAACCTGGGACCTTCTGCATGCCAAGCAGAGGCTCTGCCCCTGAGCCAGGGTCTCAGGTCAAGGTCTTTCCCATCACCTCCTGCCTGGTCCTTTTACCTGGAGATGCCGGTGACTGAACCTGGGACCTTCTGCATGCCAAGCAGAGGCTCTGCCACAGAGCCAGGTTCTCAGGTCAAGGTCTTCCCCATCACTTCCTGCCTGGTCCTTTTAACTGGAGATGACGGGGATTGAACCTGGGACCTTCTGCAAGCCAAGCAGAGGCTCTGCCACTGAGCCAGGGTCTCAGGTCAAGGTCTTTCCCATCACCTCCTGCCTGGTCCTTTTACCTGGAGATGACGGGGACTGAACCTGGGACCTCCTGCATGCCAAGCAGAGGCTCTGCCACTGAGCCAGGGTCTCAGGTCAAGGTCTTTCCCATCACCTCCTGCCTGGTCCTTTCAACTGGAGATGCCGGGGATTGAACCTGGGACCTTCACCATGCCCCGCAGAGGCTCTGCCACTGAGCCAGGATCTCAGGTCAAGGTCTTCCTCATCACCTCCGGCCTGGTCCTTTTAACTGGGGATGCCGGGGATTGAACCTGGGACCTTCTGCCTGCCAAGCAGATGCTCTATCACAGTTCCAGATTGCTGAAGGTACATGTTGAATGGCCAGTCATTGCTTCTGTCACCCCAGATGCTGCTGCAGCTGGAAGCACCGTCTGGCTTCACGCTCACCTTCCCGCCACTCGGCCCCTTGGCCTTTTTGTATGTCGGTTCTGTCTCCTTCCAGTGAGAGACTTCCCGTTCTGCCCCCGTCCCCCTAATCGGAACTCCTATCCCGAGGGCAATAAGACGCCCCTGTTCCATTGCAAGGTCCTCCAGGTCAAAGCGTGACTACCGCTTGCCGGAGGGCAAGATGTGTACGAGCACTGTTTTGCTTGCTGCAGCAGGGCGTGTGGGAATCGAAACAGACCGAAGAGCTCCGTCAGGCGCTCGTTAAAGGGAAGACTTGGCGAGGCCGAAAAGATCCCTGCAGAACGAGCGGTTTCCTGCCAAGGCCGGCTTGGCTCACCTGCTGTCAATCTAGTGGGATGGGACGTGTCACATTGAGGCCGGGCGGCCTTGGGCGGCGGGCAGGGAGAGATGATGTTACGTCTGGCAGAGGTCCAGTCCAGTCCCGGGGCTGCGTGCCAAGTGTTGATATCATTGGGTTCGTGTTTTTTTTAAAAAAATAACAAGACGTCAGCCAACCTCTCTGCAAGAACTGACGGAATGTCTTTTTTTCTGGCCGCGCTCGGAGCCTCGCAGAGCTTCGGAAGTCTTTGCTGCGGAGTCCGGTGCTGGATATTCTGTGTGGTGCATCCGCTGAATGCGGAGGCGCTTGTAAAATTCTGCAGGGCCTGTAAGACGGAGCTCTTCCACCAGGCCTTCGAGTAGGAGCCGCCGCCGCCGCTATACCACCACCGCGATGTTACCATCCTTCTACCGTATCCTGGGGGGGGGGGGTAGATGTCGCCCGACCGTGTTGTGGAAATATTGCTCCTGGCGCTTACGCTATCAAGAACACTGGCTGCAAATGTGGGTTGCTGTGCATTTTGGATAATATATGTAGACTACTGAAGCACCAGATTTTATTATATATGTAATACTGTTTTTATTGTTCTAAATTTTTAACTTGTTGTTAGCCGCCCTGAGCCACTGGGTAGGGCGGGATATAAATCCCAAAAATAAATAAATAAATAAATAAAATGTTTTTACTGTGTTCGGTCCAGATAGTCGGCCGTGTCGGTTTGAAGCAGGAGAACAAATTTAGAGTCAAGTGGCACCTTTCAGACCAACAATAAACCTTTGTTGGTCTCAAAGGTTTCACTCGACTCTAAATTTCTTCTACTGTGTTCGGTGTCTGAGGAGCCATGTGCCGAGAAGTTCTGGTTCCGGGCTGGAGTGCTGTGGCCCATATGCAGAGCATCTGCTTGGCATGCAGAAGGATCCCGGTTCAATCCCCCGCAGCTCTAGTTGAAAAGTTCTGGCAGTAGGTGATGTGAATGACTTTCCCCACCAGTTCGGTGTAGTGGTTAAAAAAAAGGAGTGGATTTATACCCCGCCCTTCACTCGGAGTCTCAAAGCGGCTTACGAACTCCTTTCCCTTCCCCTCCCGACAACTGACACCCTGCGAGGTAGGCGGGGGGGCGAGAGACCTGAGAGAAACCGTTCAAGCACAGTTCTGACAGAACTATGGCTTGCCCAAGGTCATCCAGCAGCTGCGAGTGGAGGAGTGGGGAATCAAATCCGGTTCTCCCAACCCTTTCCTTTAACGAGTGCATGACGGAGCTCTTTGGTCTGTTTCAAGTGCGTGGGCTCTAATCTGTGAGAACCAGGTTTGATTCCCCACTCCTCCACTCGCAGCTGCTGGATGACCCTGGGCAAGCCATAGTTCTGTCAGAGCTGTTCTCTCAAGGACAGTTCTCGAGAGCGCTCTCTCAGCCCCACCTACCTCAAAGGGTGTCGTGGGGAGGGGAAGGGAAAGTGTTGGGTGTTACAAGTTGAAACACTTCAGTAAGCCTCTCTGAGACTCCAAGTGAAGGGTGGGGTATAAATCAAATATCTTATTTATTTATTTATTGAGATTTTTACCCCGCCCTCTCCTCCTCCTTCTTCTTCTCCTTCTTCTCCTCCTCCTTCTTCTCCTCCTCCTTCTTCTCCTTCTCCTCCTTCTCCTTCTTCTCTTCTTCTCCTCCTCCTCCTCCTTCGTCGTCGTCTTCTTCTGCCTGCTGCCTCCCTGGATTGGCTGCGGATGGAGCATTCTCAAAGAGGACAGGGGCCCGTAATCTTTTTGAGCCTGCAGTCACCTTTGGAATTCTGACACAGTGTGGTGGGCACAGCCACAAAATGGCTGCCGCCAGACGTGGAGCCAGCCATAAGACGGCTGTCGCCGCTGACCTTCAGTCACTCCGTAAAGATCCTCGTGCCGTGGGGGCAGCTGCCGCCAAAGCAACGTTTTTAAAAATCTGCCCAGCCAATCAGATCTCCAGTGTCCAATCCGAGCCCGTAGCTACAGTGGGGCTTTTTTGGGGGGTCTGTCCCCCGCTTTCTTAAAGGCACAGTCCCACAAGAATTTCTCCTGTAAATGCTTTTTTTCAGTAATTTCTAAATGTTTTTTTAAAGGCGTGCGCTCCTTTAAGCAGAGTGGGGTGCTGTCATTGCCTAATTCCCGCACGGAGCAAGGGGGTTGGAGTAGGTGACCTCTAGGATCCCTTCGAACTCTGTGTCGAGAAACTGGTCTTTAAGAGAGTTTTTTCTGCCTCAGCTTTAGCTTTCTGGACTACAGAAGTCATCTCCCCCTCCCCCCACCTGCAGGCTTGTTCTCAGAACTGTGGCTTAGGCTGGCAGAAGTGATTAACTTGCAGCAGCTGAGAACTGTCATCTAAAGTGGTTGACAGCTTGCAGTTTAGAGATCTATCCTGGTCACAGCTTTCAGTTGGCGACATGGCTTTTCCTCCTGCACTGAAAAGCATCCCCACCGGAAGAAAATGTGCCCCACGAGCCTGCCTCGGCGTGGCAACCCTGGGTTTCCTTTGGCGGTCTCCCATCCAAGTCCTAACCAGGTCCAACCTTGCTTAGCTTCTGAGATCTGACAAGAGCAAGGTAGTCCGGGCCATCCAAGGTCGGCAGACAATAGGCTGCGGACAAAGACTTCCGTGGATGTCTGAGAGACCCCTGCCGGCCTTCACCAATGCTCCCTCTAAGCTGTGGAGTCTTGTGAGCAAAAATTCTACTTTGGGAGCGACTGGCATTACAGTTGTGAGCGAGCCGTCCTTCCTGAGTGAAGACAGAAATGTGTGAGCCGGAGGCTAAAGAACTGTGAGCTGGCTCACACTCACTCAGCTTAGAGGGAACACTGCTCTGGAGCCCTCCTTCCTGAGCTAAGACAAAAATGTGTGAGCTGGAGGCTTAAAAAACTGTGCACTAGCTCACACTGACTCAGCTTAGAGGGAACACTGCTCTGGAGCCCTCCTTCCTGAGCTAAGACCAAAATGTGTGAGCCGGAGGCTAAAAAAACTGTGCGCTAGCTCACACTGACTCAGCTTAGAGGGAACACTGCTCTGGAGCCCTCCTTCCTAAGCGAAGACACAACTGTGTGAGCCGGAGGCTAAAGACCTGTGAGCTGGCTCACATTAACTCAGCTTAGAGGGAACACTGCTCTGGAGCCCTCCTTCCTAAGCGAAGACCAAAATGTGTGAGCTGGAGGCTAAAGACCTGTGCGCTGGCTCACACTAACTCAGCTTAGAGGGAACACTGCTCTGGAGCCCTCCTTCCTGACCTAAGACCAAAATGTGTGAGCCGGAGGCTAAAAAAAACTGTGAGCTGGCTCACACTCGCTCAGCTTAGAGGGAACGCTGCCTGGGCACAGGGGTTGCGGTCCCCGAGATGTCGGGCAGGAGGGTCAGAGTGGCTCTTCCAACCTTCCCCTTTGTGCACTCAAAATGTTTCGGGGCCAGACCTAGGGTTACCAATCTCCAGGCGGGGCCTGGAGATCTCCCGGAGTGACACCCGATCCCCGGATGACATGGAACGGTCTCCCCGGAGAAAACGACTGCTCTGGAGGGTGGTCTCTGTGGCGTGACGCCCTGCTGAGGTCCTCCCCGTCCCACCCCCTGACCTCCCCAGGACCCTCCCCCTCAAATCTCCCGGAATCCCCCACCCCCAGTTGGCAACCCTCGCCAGCCCCGATGCTTTGCAGCCTGAGGGGAGAGGCGCCCAGGCTTCTGTACATAGCCTGCTTTGCTGGCCCTTGAAGGGAAACACCGCCAAACTCCACTCTCTCCCCCAGTTACGGAGCGTTCCCGCTTGGCTACTTTAGGGTGATGTGTTCCCACCGCCGGTGGTGCCGCCAGTGTGGTGGTACCAGTGGGCGAATTCCAAGGCAACCCCTTTCTTTCTCCGCCCCTCCCCTCCAACAGGCAGGGGGTGAACGGGAAAGACTCTCTCTCTGCTAAGTGGCGTGACGTGGATGGACACCGTGTCTCCTGGCAGCCGCCAGCCGGGGAAATCCGCAGTCTGTGCCGCCCGTAATAGCCGTTCTATTCTGAGAGCTTCCCGAAGGAGCTGTCTGCTTGGCCTTCTGCTCGCTCTCTCTCTCTCTCTCTCTCTCTCTCGCTCTCTCTCTCTCTCTCTCTCTCCTCTTATTAAGAATGTATTGAAGCATCGATAAGAAGTCAGAGAATATTCCGCATGACGTGGTTCAAGGCCTCTTGTTGATCCCGTCTGTTATCCCGGGATGATAAAATCCACGACACCCTTCCACCCTGCTAGGGGCGGATTAACCATTAAGCAGACTAAGCACGTGCTTAGGGCACCAGGGCCAAAAGGGGCACCACAAAATTGGGGAAAGGGTGAAAAGGAAAAGGAAAAAAACGAATGAAGATTTGTAAAACACAAAAAAAATGATAAAACTACTGCAAATTGATCATGGTGCACCCTAGGGTTATCTTCTGTTTTTTGTCGGCGAGGTGTTAAAAAGTAAAATGCATGTGTTTAAAAGTAGAATGATGGAGCCAAATTCAGTTGTCAGTTGCTGCCACCGGCATTGTATGTCTGGTGAGGCAGGTCAACAACTAAAATGGACTGGGGGTCAGTGTGGAAAGGAGGGGGGCACCAAGATTGGTCAGTGCTTCGGGCACCAGTGAGCCTTCATCCGCCCCTGCACCCTGCAATTTTTTTGTTGCACGCTAGAAGTGAATCGGATTGGACTTGCTAGACAGGCTACGTACACAGCGCACGCTGCCGGACATGCGGCGTTCCAGGCTCACAGAGAGCCAGCGCGGTGTAGTGAATATAGTGTCAGACTGGGGTCTGGGAGACCTGGGTTCCAGGGTTGCCAGGTCCCCCTTGGGCACCGGTGGGGGACGGGGGAGGAAGGGTTTCCAGATCCAGGTGGGGAAGCTCCTGGAGATTTGGGGCCTGGGGAGGAGCAGCCGTTTCCTCCAGGGGAACTGATCTCTGCAGTCTGGAGAGGAGCTGGAATTCTGGGGGATCCCCAGGCCCCACCTGGAGGCTGGCATCCCTGGACCCCAGTGGGGCACAAGGCCACAGAGTCCCCCCCTCCAAAGCAGCCGTTTCCTCCAGGGGAACTGATCTCTGCAGTCTGGAGAGGAGCTGGAATTCCGGGGGATCCCCAGGCCCCACCTGGAGGCTGGCATCCCTGGACCTCAGTGGGGCACAAGGCCACAGAGTCCCCCCTCCAAAGCAGCCGTTTCCTTCCGGGGGAACTGATCTCTGCAGTCTGGATATGAGCTGGAATTCTGGGGGATCCCCAGGTCCCGCCTGGAGGCTGGCATCCCTGGACCTCAGTGGGGCACAAGGCCACAGAGTCCCCCCTCCAAAGCAGCCATTTCCTCCAGGGGAACCGATCTCTGCAGCCTGGAGATGAGCTGGAATTCCGGGGGATCCCCAGGCCCTACCTGGAGCCTGGCATCCCTATCAGGTTTGAATCCCCACTCTGGCCTGGAAGCTTGCTGGCCTGGTGCACACTTGTGGCCTAGTCTACCTTGCAGGGTTGCTGTGAGACTAAAATGAGGGAGAGGAGAATGATGTATGACACCCAGCTCTATCTGATGTTGG
>NW_015168159.1:126141-126447 GCF_001447785.1 Gekko japonicus | reverse complement strand
TTAGATTTCCCACCTGTACCAAAAGCCCCGTGTTGCAGCCTTACAAATGGCCTTAGAGTTGGTATAGTGGTTAGAGTGTTAGCCTAGGGTCAGGGAGACCGAGGATCGAATCCCCACCTGTGCCACGGAAGCTTGCTGGGTGACCTTGGGTCAGTCATATACTCTCAACTTAACCTAGCTAACAGGATAAAATAGAGGAGAATTATGTAAGCCATCCCCATTGGGGAGAAAGATGGGGTATAAATGAGAGCGCTCGTTCAAGAACTGCCCTTTCAAGGACAGCTCTGACAGAACTATGGCTTGCCC
>NW_015168159.1:124864-126053 GCF_001447785.1 Gekko japonicus | reverse complement strand
GGCTTACAAACTCCTTTCCCTTCCCCTCCCCACAACAGACACCCTGTGAGGTGGGTGGGGCTGAGAGAACTCTGACACAAACTGCTCTTTTTCAAGGACAGCTGTGCCAGAGCTTGTGACTGACCCAAGGTCACATCAGCAGGTGCAAGTGGAGGAGTGGGGAATCAAACCCGGTTCTCCCAGATTAGAGTCCGCGCACTTAACCATTACACCAAACTGGCTCTCCAAACTGGAGGAGTGGGGGAATCAACCCCGGTTCTCCCAGATTAGAATCTGCGCACTTAACCACTGTACCAAACTGGCCAGGCCTGACCCTGCTTAGCTTCCAAAATCTTATTTATGTGAGTTACGTATACCTAGCCTTCCTCCCCAATGGGGACCCCAAAGCAACCTATATCATTCTCCTCTCCTCCATTTTATCCTCACAACACCCCTGTGAGGTACGTTAGGCTGAGACACTGTGACTGGCCCAAGGTCACCCAGCAGGCTTTCACGGCAGAGCGGGGATTTGAACCTGGGTCTCCCAGATCTTAGCCCGACACTCTTAACCACAACACCACACCGGCTCTCATCTGATCTGCCGAGATGGAGCTACCCTGGGCCATCCAGGACAGGCAGTTAAGATTTAGGTTATCTCTGAAACCAAAGTGAGCACGATACCTTTTAATATTACATTAACAGCTAGGAAAGCAAGTACTTAATTTACTTGAGAACAAGTCCCACTGGACACCATCCAAACATCTATACAACTAATTCTGCATATTCAAAGACCTGTTACATTCAGAAAGTACCACCCTCTCCCAACCATAAGAACATAAGAGAAGCCAATGTTGGATCAGGCCAATGGCCCATCCAGTCCAACACTCTGTGTCACACAGTGGCCAAAAATACCAGGTGCCCTCAGGAGGTCCAGCAGTGGGGCCAGGACACTAGAAGCCCTCCCACTGCTGCCCCTTCCCCAGCACCAAGAATACAGAGCATCACTTGCCCCAAACTGAGAGTTCCTACCTATGCCTTGTGGCTAACACCCACTGATGGACGTCTGCTCCATATAAGAACATAAGAGAAGCCAGTGTTGGATCAGGCCAAAGGCCCATCCAGTCCAACACTCTGTGTCACACAGTGGCCAAAAATAACAGGTGCCATCAGGAGGTCCACCAGTGGGGCCAGGACATTAGAAGCCCTCCCA
>NW_015168159.1:117295-124826 GCF_001447785.1 Gekko japonicus | reverse complement strand
GGAGCCAGGACATTAGAAGCCCTCCCACTGTTGCCCCCCCCCCAAGCCCCAAGAAGACAGAGCATCACTTGCCCCAGAGTCCCTATCTATACCTTGTGGCTAATAGCCACTGATGGACCTCTGCTCCATATGTTTATCTAATTCCCTCTTGAAGCCGTCCATGCTTGTAGCTGTCACCATCTCCTCCCATGGCTATAACCATGCTATACAGCGAACTACTTTCAGATCTGGGACTTTCTAATGCAGGTTCTGATATGGTTGGAGGTCTTCAGTTGGAAGGAACAAAGAGTCAAAAATCCCCCTGCCATGCCCAAACCTATAGGCACAACCTAAAGCAGCTTTGGAGGGGGGGTCCACCAAGTTATTTCAACATGATTTGCTTCCAAGTAAACATGTTTAGGATTGCAACCAATTTCTGACTGCATATGTTTTTTTGTGCTATTTCTCAAGCAGAATACACAACTAAAGCTAAAACTGTATGTTAAAATTAAGAACATAAGAAGAGCCCTGCTAGATCAGACCAATGGTCCATCTAGTCCAGCATCCTGTCTCACACAGCGGCCAAACAGTTCCTCTGGAGGGCCAACAACAGGGCAGAGAGGTCTTCCCCTGATGTTGCCTCCTGGCTCTGGAATTCAGAGGATTAGTGCCTTTGAATGTGAAGGTTCCCCTCAGTCACCATAGCTAGTAGCCATTGATAGACTTGTCCTCCATGAATCTCTCTAACCCAGGGATGTCAAACATGCGGCCCAGGGGCCAGATCAGGCCCCCGGAGGGCTTCCATCAGGCCCGCAGTGGAACTGGCCATCTTCTGCTTCCAGTTCTGTTGCTGCTGCTGCTGCATCATAGCTTGCTTGGCCAGACTCTCTTAATCAACTCGGCCATTTCATGTTTTCACCTGGGTCCTAGACTCAGAACTCTGAGCATGAGATTTCTGTGGTGAATGTCAATACATCAAAAGTAGGTTTGCAGCTTACAGAGCTAATGTTTTAAGCATGTTTTTATTTTAAGTTAAAAAAAAAATCTTTGTGCTTGTGTCCTGTATAAAGTTTATATCTCCACTACCTGGCATTACAGTTGATGACACACATGGCCCGGCCCAACAAGGTCTCATTTATGTCAGAACCGGCCCTCGTAACAAATGAGTTTGACACCCCTGCTCTAACCCCTTTGAAAGCTGTTTATTCCTGTGGCCATCACTACATCCTCTGGCAGTGAATTCCATATTTTAATCACTCTCTGTATAAAACAGTGAGTTAGTATATCCCAACTCACAAACCACTTCTTTTACCAAAAATATTATTGTTCATGGATGCAAACAAGAGAAACTTCAAGCATTTCCCCTCCGATCTAATCAAGATGATTACACTCTGCATTGTACCTCTGCAACCTTTACAAGCACTCTTTGTAACACCCCTCCCACCTTCCAGCTGGGATAAAAAGACTCAACAATCTCAATTTGTACTTGTATCTGACAAAAAGAGCTTTGACTAAGGGAAGCTGACATCCTGAAACACTTGTTGGTCTCTAAGGTGACACTAATCTAACTGTTCAACTGCAGATCAACAGAGGTAGCAGCTACTCTGAAGAGATGCAAGAATCCACGAGAAATTATAACTGCTCCAAACTTCCCTGTGTCGTTTGCAACCAGTCATCTACAGAATTCAGAAGCTGTGGTACTGAGTTCAACTGGATTTTTCCTAATAAGCGTGCCGAGGCTTTTGTGGCCTTCAGTTAGTAATGCGGAAATGAATTCAGGCTGTGCGGCAATTGAAAGTTACAGCCGTATGACAACTGTTTATTAAGTGTGTGATGCAGTCACTCCTACACGTTAAAATCTGTTCATGTTAGGAGAGTCCATATTTACTACTAAATACTATTTAGCATCGATAAATTGTATGGCGTAGACTTACTCCTATATATAAATTTGTTCCTATTAAGTTAAAAGCCCGTGTTTAAATAATATTAAATGCTACTTAGCGTTTATGCGGTGCTTTAAATTTCTCGGGGACACCAGTCTGAGTGAAAGCTGGGCTTTTCTTCACAAGGTTTAAGGTATCATAGCAACAGCCGGCAAGTTCCGCAAGGTTCTCACTTTGGTAAAGGGAAAAGTTTCCCTTGCTCAAAAGTCAGTCGAATCCGACTCTAGGGATGAGGTGTTCATCTCCATTTCCCAGCCAAAGAGCCAGCGCTGTCCAAAGATGTTTCTGTGGTCATGTAGCCGGCATGACTAGACGCTGAGGCACTTTTCATTTAAAATGGACAGATCTCTAAAACTCTTACGGATGGAGTACAGTAACCTATGGCAAGAGTCAGCTTGGTGGAGTGGTTAAGAGTGGCGGACTCTAATCTGGAGAGCCAGGTCTGATTCCTCACTCCTCCACATAAAGCCAGCTGGGTGACCTTGGGCTAGTCACAAGTTCTCCCAGAGCTGTTCTCTCAAGAGCAGTCCTCAAAAGAGCTCTCTCAGCCCCATCTGCCTCACAGGGTGTCTGTTGTGGGGTGAGGAAGGGAAGGCAATTGTAAGCCGCTCTGAGACTCCTTCAGGTAGTGAAGAGCAAGGTACAAAAACCAACTCTTCTTCTTCTGTGCGTCACTTAATCAGAAAACTCACATTTGCCAATCAACCAAATGTCCAGATAAACTATCTCGAGGTCCCCAGGAAACCATTTTGAGTCTGCGGGTACCCTCGGAATTCTGACACAGTGGTGGGCACAAAAACGAAATGGCTGCCACAGGAGGCGGGGCCAACCACAATAGGCGCCTCTCTCGTAGTCAACTCTTCAAAATTTCAGGCAGAAGCTCTGTTTAACAGGATGCCTTTTAGTCTGCACAGCCGATCGGAAGCCCTGCTGGGTGCAAGCCCCACCTCACCCTGCCCATTCTAAAAACACTTGGAGTGTGCCAGGAAAAGTGCTGGTGGGTGCCATGTTTTAACTGTTTTTAACTGTATTGTGTATTGTACCCAGGTGGTTTTATGTTGCTTTGTGACGCCAAACGGCCTTGTAAACCGCCCTGAGCCTGCTCCGGCGGAGAGAGCGAGGGTATAAATAAATAAATTAACTAAATAAATAAATAAAATATTGCCCTCAGGAACCATTCCAAACTATCCAATGGGACTAAGCATAACTGAAAACACGGTTTCACTTCCAACCTTTAAAGCCCTACACGGCCACGGGCCTGAATATCTGTGAGACCACCTCTCCCTTTATGAAGAAGAGATTGGATTTATACCCCACCCTCCACTACCCAAAGGAGTCTCAGCTTACAAACTCCTTTCCCTTCCCCTCCCCGCAACAGACACCCTGTGAGGTAGGCGGGGCTGAGAGAGCTCTTGACAGAAACTGCTCTTTTTCAAGAACACCTCTTGTCAAAACTTTGGCTTGCCCAGGGTCATCCAGCAGCTGCAAGTGGAGGAGTGGGAAATCAAACCCGGTTCTCCCAGATTAGAGTCCGCGCACTTAACCACTACACCAAACTGAGCCCCGAAGGGCTTTACAATCTGCGAGTCAACAGCTTCTGGTGGCCCCTGGCCCCAGGTATGTCCGTCTCAGCTCGACTAGGGCCAGAGCCTTTTCAGCCCTGGCCCCTACCTGGTGGAATGAGCTCCCAAATGAGATCAGGGCCCTGCAGGACCTTTTACAGTTCCGCAGGGCCTGCAAGACGGAGCTCTTCCGCTGGGCTTTTAACTAGGGTGACAGACGTCCCTCCCTCTTTACTGGGCCTCCCCTCAGCGGGTCAGAACTGCACACTAGAGAAGACATCTGTGAGGTTTTATTTAATTAATTAATTTAATTCAATGACAACGGCACCGGATGAAGGTTTCTGTGGTATTTTACTAGTGTTTTAATTGTGTTAATATGGGATTCCCCACTCCTCCACATGCAGTTGCTGGTGTCACCTTGGGTCAGTCATAAGTGCTCTCAGAGCTGTTCTCTCAAGAGCAGTTCTTGAAAGAGCTCTCTCAGCCCCACCTACCTCATAGGCAGTGTTCCCTCTAAGCTGAGTTAGTGCGAGCTAGCGCACAATTTTTCAGCCTCCGGATCACACATTTTTGTCTTCGCTCAGGAAGGAGGGCTCCAGAGCAAACTGATTTATGCAGGCGCCAAACTGCATGCTCACTACTTTAATGCCAGTAGCTCACAAAGTAGAATCCTTGCTCATAAGACTCCAGAGCTTAGAGGGAACATTGCTCACAGGGTGTCTGCTGTGCGGAAAGGAAGGGAAAGGAGATTGTGAGCCGCTCTGAGACACCTTTGGGTAGTGAGGGGCGGGGTATAAATCCAATCTCTTCTTCTTGAAAGCTCATGCTCTGAAAATCTTGCTGGTCTCTAAGGTGGAGGAGGGACAGTGGCTCAGTGGAAGAGCACCTGCTTGGGATGCAGAAGGTCCCAGATTCAATCTCCAGCATCTCCAGTTGGAAGGACCAGGCAGGGGGTGATGGGAAAGACCTCCGCCTGAGACCCTGGAGAGCTGTAAAGAAGGGCTGTGGCTCAGTGGAAGAGCATCTGCTTGGCAGGCAGGAGGTCCCAGGCTCAGTCCCCGGAATCTCCAGTTAAAAGGACCAGGCAGGAGGAGGTGATGGGAAAGACCTCCGCCTGAGACCCTGGAGAGCTGTAAAGAAGCGCTGTGGCTCAGTGGGAGAGCATCTGCTTGGCACGCAGAAGGTCCCAGGTTCAATCTCCGGCATCTCCAGTTTAAAGGACCTGGCAGGAGGTGATGGGAAAGACCTTCACCCAAGACTCTGGCTCAGTGGAAGAGCCTCTGCTTGGCATACAGAAGGTCCCAGGTTCAATCCCCAGCATCTCCAGTTAAAAGGACTAGGCAGGAGGTGATGGGAAAGACCTTCACCTGAGACGCTGGATTGCTGTAAAGAAGGGCTGTGGCTCAGTGGAAGAGCACCTGCTTGGCATTCAGAAGGTCCCAGGTTCAATCCCCGGCATCTCCAGTTAAAAGGAACCAGGCAATAGGGGATGTGAAAGACCTCTGCCTGAGACCCGAGAGAGCTGCTGCCAGTCTGAGTAGACAGGACTGATCTTGATAGACCAAAAGGTCTAATTCAGCATAAGGCCGCTTCATGTGTGTTCAAGGTGCTGCTGAACTTGAATCTAGCTCCAGAAAAAGTGTAACGCTCATTTCAATCCTTCGATCACCGGATTAGGTGTGTGAAATCACCGCACTAGAAGCAGAGCTCAGAAATTGTGCAGCCCCCGTAGCTAGCATGAAGCGATTCCACTGAACAACACGTGCCAAGCACACCAATAAGCAGTCCGAGCACGACCCAGCTGAGTGCTCGAACACATATCCGATATGGGTAAGCTACACTAAGTTATTTTAAAGCCCGTGCATCTTTCCACACGTAAGAACAGCAGCAACCAAAAACAGCCGGTTGTAAGCCAATGCGTGAAACTACTTCAGAGAACGCGTCTCCCACATGCCACCTGCATTCTTTTGACAGCCTTCTCACTGGATTGCCCATACGGCAACGGTTAGGCTTTTCTTACCTTATTTGTAGTCCACCTTTCTCATGGAGACTCAAGGCAGAGTACACAGGGTAAGTTAATATGATCAACAGAATGGGACATCCAGTAAGCAATGTAATAGGATTAGGACTGCGGAAATCTTGGTTTTGAAATCAGAAACCAAGCAGAAATCCCAGACAAATCTGAAACAAAGCGTAAGTATTAACATGACGTGTTTAAACGTTGCAGAAATTACTTTGAGGGATGATACCACGATCCTTTTCCCTTCCTCAAAGCATCTTCCTGAACCATTTGGTTACAGCATAGCCCTTTTACCTTTGTAAGAACACCCTCCTGACTTATTCCATTTTGCACAGTTTGTATCTGAAGAAGTGAGCTGTGACTCACGAAAGCTGCCATAAAGCTTCTTAGTCTTTAAAGTGCTCTTTTTTACTGCTACGGAATAACATGACTGCCCATCTTTAGCTGTCTGTATAGTTTGAGGAAAGCCAGGACAGCGGAAACCTTTCTGACTTTCTCGGGTAGGTTATTCCATAAGGTGGGGCTACAACAGAGAATGCACATGAATAAGGAGGACGAACTCTCCCCACAGTGTCCAGCCCAGTTACAATCTGCCTTGCTCCCTGCGGCCTTGCCTGCAAATGGTGTCCAGAGAAAGGGGCAGATGACAACCTGCTTTGCCAGGTTCCATCCCAGATGTCTCTGGTTGAAAGGATCAGATAGCAGGTGGTGTGGAAGAAGGAGGAGGAGGAGGAGGAGATTGGATTTATACCCCGCCCTTCACTACCAAAAGGTGTCTCAGAGCGGCTTACAATCTCCTCTCCCTTCCCCTCCCCACAACAGACATCCTGGGAGGTCGGTGGGGCTGAGAGAGCTCTTGACAGAAACTGCCCTTTTTCAAGAACAGCTCTTGTCAGAACTACGGCCTGCCCAAGGTCATCCAGCGAGGTGCAAGTGGAGGAGTGGGGAATCAAACCTGGTTCTCCCAGATTAGAGCCCGAGCACTTAACCACTACACCAAACTGGCTCTTTGCCTGGGACCCTGGAGGGCTGCTGCCAATCAGAACACACAATACTGACCTTGATAAACCAAATGTCTGACTTAGTATGCGGATATGGGGCGGGGGTCTCTCTCACACACAAGCGTACACACACACACTTCAACCCAAACACCCTAGGAAAACAAAGAGTCGGCTCTGGTTTATTGACTATTTGGGAGTGGATACTTTCCCGATGCTAAGGGCAGAGGCGCTGGGAAGGAACACGAGCCACACAGTTAAAGAGTGAGAGTCTGCTATAGCCACCTCCAAAAGTCGTAGCACCGTATTCCAGAAAAGCGGCCATCGCAGTCTTCTGTAAGACACAACAACAGCCTTTCTCCTGTTAGTGCAAAAATGGGAGTCCTTAGTACAACAAATCTCCTTACTACACTGTGCTTTGACCACATCTTTTCTGTTGCAAAAGAAAATGTGGGTCAGTTGGCAGTAAGTGTGCCTCCCATGTGTATGAGTACTGCGTGACTGTGTACATGAATCTTCCTTTGAAACACTATCAAAAATAAAAAATAAAACACCCATACAGGCATCATGGTGTGGAAATGCAAACACACATTGTCTACCAGGAGTGAAACGGCCCCAGAGTTACTTCTCAATCCCCTAAAGGAAAAGCCCACAATCACTTTTCAGTCTCCGAAGCAAAACAGTGAGTTCCAGCTTGCCGGGCAAACCCTTTGTCCCATCTGCACCCCAGAAACTCTAACTGTGCAATCCTCCATAGAGTTACACCCTTCGTAGTGCACTGTGGACTTCTAAGGGTGTAATTCTGTTTGGGACAGAAGAAGAAGAAGAAGAGATTGGATTTATACCCCGCCCTTCACTTGGAGTCTCAGAGCGGCTTACAAACTCCTTTCCCTTCCCCTCCCCACAACAGACACCCTGTGAGGTGGGTGGGGCTGAGAGAACTCTTGACATAAACTGCTCTTTTTCAAGGACAGCTCTGACAGAGCTTGTGACTGACCCAATGTCACATCAGCAGGTGCAAGTGGAGGA
>NW_015168159.1:95392-116518 GCF_001447785.1 Gekko japonicus | reverse complement strand
GCCGGGATCCAGAGGGTAGATATGCTGCATACAACGCAGAACTGCAGGTGCAATTGGATCCTTATGTTCTCTTCTCACTAAAGAAGCCCGTTCTGCCAAAGAGACAAACTACTGTTTTTACTTTAGAAGCAACTTTTGTCTATAGCCAAAGAAACTGGTTTGAGAGAGAGAAAGCCAAGGTGGTATAATGGTTAAGAGTGTCGGACTCCGCCCTGACCTGGATAGCCCAGGAAAGCCCAGTCTCGTCAGATTTCAGAAGCTAAGCAGGGCCGACCCTGGCAAGTATTTGGATGGGAGACCTCCAGGGAATACCAGGGACAGGAGGCCAGAGGCAACCAAGCCACTTCTCTGAATGCCTTCCATGCCCTAGTAGGAGTCACCAGAGGTCACCATGACTTCCAGGCACAGGCACAGGCACACGAAATGCAAAAAAACCTCCAAAACCCCAACCCAGAGAGTAAGTGTTGGAACCCACAGCTTACAACAAAGCACACGCATTCAGGAACGGTTATACGTTTATTGCAAAGCTATAGATGCAGTAACACAGGCACTGTTAAGAATGGCGGCAGCCCATTGAGCATAATAGGATATAGGCCATTCATATGCGCACACACACACCCATGGCATGGGCCAATTAGCTACCCTCCTGCGCGCGGGACCCGCTAGGAAACCGTTAGGTGGCGACAGCTGGGAAGCAGTAGTCTCTCACGGTACATAGGAGACTTCCAGACAATACAACCTCCAACATAACATCCTCCTGCACATCTGTAGAGATAAGCATTGCGGCACAGGCAGAACAGCAGAGACAGGAATGCAATAGCAATTACCAAGACACAGAATGAACTCCCCAAACCCCATGGCAGCATAGCTGACAGTAAGACATCAACCTGGAGAACTGGGTTTGATTTCCCGACTCCCCTCCATGTGAAGCCTGCCGGGTGACCGTGGGCCAGTCACAGCTATCTCAGAACTCTTTCAGCACTATCTACCTCACAAGCAGTGTTCCCTCTAAGCTGAGTTAGTGTGAGCTAGCTCACATTTTTTTAGCCTCTGGCTCGCACATTTATGTCTTAGCTCAGGAAGGCTAATTGTGGACCAGATCTGAAGAACTACATTGGAGATCAACTCTGTTCTACAAACAGAAAAAACTAATCTGAAGAACTACATTGGAGATCAACTCTGCTCTACAAACAGAAAAAACTAAATGTGTGTGTGTGTGTGTATGTGTGTGTTGTTGCCCCTGCATAAACACACATCTTAAAACAGAGGTCTTCAACCATTTTGAGCCCGCAGTCACCTTTGGAATTTTTCAGGGGGTCATGAATGCCACACCAAAACGGCTGCCACAAGAGACAGAAGTAAACCCAAAATGGCTGTCACAGAATCTCATAGCAACCATACTGGACTCTGCACAGCCCATCAAATCTCCAATGGCCAATCAGAAGCCTTGCTGGGCAAAAGACCCACTTGGCCCTACCCACTTTCTAAAAACACGTGGCAGACAGCAGAAAAAGGCATCACTGAAGAGGAAGAGAAGAGGGAGAAGCAGAGGAGGAGGAGAAGGAGATTGGATTTATACCTCACCCTTCACTCAGAGCGGCTTACAATCTCCTTCCCCTCCCCACAACAGACACCCTGTGAGATAGGTGGGGCTGAGAGAGCTCTGAGAGAACTGTGACTGACCCAAGGTCACCCAGCTGGCTTCAGGTGGACGAGTGGAGAACCAAACACGGTTCTCCAGATTAGAGTCTGCTGCTCTTAACCACTACACCATTGGGCACTATGGTGCTCCATTCATGTTTGCAGATTCACTCTGCAATGCCATCGTGCCCACTGGGGACCCATGGGCACTATGGCATTGCAGAGTGAACCTGCAAACATGAATGGAGTGCCAGCCAAGTTTTCTGAGGTGGCTCATTATCTTTAAAATTATCCTAAACAGATGATGAAATGAGTTCTACACATATCCAGCAATGCCCTCTATGCTAACAGAGTGGCAACACCAATACCCAAAAGCATGTAACCGGTGTTCCCTCTAAGCTGAGTTAGTGTGAGCTAGCGCACAGTTTTTTTAAAATTAATTTTCCAAATACATTTTTATACAGTTTCATACAGGTACATATATTATTTAGAGTCATCTTTCAGTTTCTAACCATTTATATAGTACTAACGATCTTTCAACAAATATCTCTTCATTTTCCCCCTGTAGTATCGAGTTTAACTTGTCTATTTCCGCTACTTCCATCAATTTATATTTTATTTCTTCTATTCGTGGTGGATTTTCTATTTTCCAATATTTGGCCCATAGTATTCTCGCAGATGTAATTATATATGAAATTACATATTTTTCATTAAAGGTAAGCGCTTCCGGCATTATATTTAGTAAATATATCTCAGGCATCAAATCGAGCTTAACATTTACCACTTTTCTGTATAGATTTCCAGTATTTCTGAATTTTTACACACTGTCACCACATATGATAGAATGTTCCAACGTTTGACCTGCATTTCCAACATATATTCGAGCAATTTGAATAACATTTTGCTAACCGTTCTGGTGGCCAGTATCATCTGTGAAAAATTTCAAAGACATTTTCTCTATAACTTGCAGCTCTCATATATTTAGAGGATTTCCAAATCTTAGACCAGTTTTCCTGTGTAATAATTTTCCCTATGTCTCTCATCCAGACCACCATGTTGTGTTTCACCACTTCATCTTCCATATATTCCTCTAATAGAAATTTATACATTTTCTGGATCATTTTATCATTTGACGATAGCCAAATTTTATCTAAGTCATTTTTATCCTCATAGAAACCAGTTTTCAGGTCTTTTTGATATCTCGAATTCAACTGTGTCTTCTCCCACCAAGATAATTTCAAATTATATTGTAATAGTTTCTCTTCTGGTTTTAGTTTATTTGTCTCATCTAGTATTTTTTCGTATGATTCTTTGTTATGCTTCGTTAATAATGATGGTTTTATAAAGGCTTCCAAAGGGGAAACCCATTTTGGAATTTTAGTGTAAAATTTCTGTTTTATTTTGTTCCATACGTTGAGCAAGGCCGCCCTTAGAATATGATTTTTGAAATGGGGATGTGATTTATCCTTCCCATACCAAATGTAAGCGTGCCAGCCCATGACCAGATCAGATCCTTCTAAATTTAAGCATCTTGAATCTTCCAAATTAATCCAATCTTTGATCCATCCTAAACACGCCGCTTGATAGTATAAATTCCAATTTGGGAGAGCTAATCCGCCTCTATCCTTTCTGTCCTGTAGTAATTTGATTTTAATTCTTGATCTTTTAGCGTTCCATATAAAGTGTTTTATTTTTTTTCTCCAGTTCTACAAAATATTGCGTTCTTTTAAACACTGGAATGTTTTGGGCTAAGAATAGAAATCTCGGCAGGATATTCATTTTGACTGTTGCTATTCTTCCCGACATTGAGAGATGTAACTCTTTCCAATTCAACAAGTCTTTCTTGATTTCATCCAGTAGTTTAGTGTAGTTATCCTCCATTAGCGTGCTATTTCGATTTGACATTATTATGCCTAAGTATTTAACCTTTTTATCTATTTCCATGGATGTGAGATTTTGTAACTCTTGCTTAGTGGCTATGTCACAATTTTTCGTTAGTAATTTAGTTTTGTTATAGTTAATTTTTAGACCAGCAACTTGTCCATATTCTTGGATCACTTTCAGGAGTTCTTGAATAGATTCCTTAGGGTTTTCTAAAATAAATAGAAGATCATCGGCAAAGGCCAACAATTTATATTCACATCCTTTTATTTCAGACCTCGGATATCTTCATTCTGTCTTATTAAATCATTAAGTGTCCCTAGAGCAAAAATAAACAGTAAAGGTGACAGAGGACATCCCTGTCTTGTCCCTTTTTGAATCTCGATTTCCTGTGTTAAGTCACCACTTACTGTTATCTGGGCATATTGTTTTTTATATATTACTTTTATCATTGTTCCAAATTTCGTGCCACAACCAGATGTCTCCAGTTTTTGCAAAACAAATGCCCATGATATGTTGTCAAATGCTTTTTCTGCTTTTAAAACATTAACGCTAGTTGTTTTCCTGGGTGGTTGTCATAATATTCTAAGACTTTAATAACCGTACGTATATTATTCCTCATAGACCTTTTAGGTAGGAACCCCGTTTGATCATGGTGAATTATTTGTCTTAATACTTTCTTCAATCTATTTGCCAGAATATTCGCAAAAATCTTGTAGTCTACATTCAAAAGTGATATGGGTCTGTAGTTTTTAACTTGGTTCTTCTCTGAGTTTGGTTTAGGTATTAATGTTATTGTTGCCTGGTTCCAAGATACTGGTACTTTCCCTGATTCCCCTATATTCTGTATCACATCCTTCAAAGAAGTATTACTTGGTCTTCAAAAACCTTTAAAAATTCTGTTGGTATAGCATCAGAGCTGGGTGATTTTTTATTTTTCTATTTTTTAATTGCTTCTGTTACTTCACATATAGTAATTGGATCATTTAAAATATGTTTTTGATCTTCATTAAATTTTTGCTTATTTTCCCCCAAAATATTTTTTAATTTGCGAGTTCTCTTCGTTATTTCGTTGGTATAACTTTTTAAAGAAGGTTTCCACATTTTTTCCATATCTTGTAATTTATATTTTTCAATATCCTTTTCATCTTTAAGTGCAATTATCAATCTTTTTTCTCTCTCTTTTCTGTCGATATGACAACCATCTTGATGATTTATTCACATTTTCAAAGTGATATAATTTTGCATATTCCATCTTTTTTGCGAGTTCTTGTGTTAATAACAAATTTATTTTATGAGTTAACAGTTTTAATCTAATTTGGGTCTCTTCTTTATTCAAACCTGTTTTCAGTTCATCTTCTTGCTTTTTAATTTGTTTACTTATTAGCTCATAAGATGCTTTCCTTTCTTTTATCTTCCAGTTTGCAATAACTGTGGTTGATCACTAAGTGTTAGTGGTATAAACAAAAACCCTTGTGTGTGCAGTTAGATTTATCTATTGCTGAAGCTTTTTCAGATACCATACTTCTCTCATCTACCCACATTGAAGAAGCTGGTGTGTGGGGGGGGGACTGGGGAATTAGTGAAACAGCTAAACAGGAAGAGGAAAACTGAAGGCTGCAGAAGTAGTTGTGGAGTAATCTAGAGTGGCTGATGATCAGCTTTGCCAAGAGCAGCCCCAAAATGTGAGGTTTGGCTTCCACTTAATTGTCCCTTTGAGCAGCCAACCAGTAATATGTAAACTGCACATTTTGCCAACAGCCAGACAATTCAAGGGTGTCAGGATAGCATTTGATCTCGGTTTAGAGCTGTGGAAGGATACAAGCAGGTTTACTGTGCAGATTTATGTGCGAACTGTGGTTTACGTAGTATATTTGATAGACTAACCAGCATTTGCAAAACAAACCATGGTTTATTGTGATATCTAAATGCAAACCTTAATTCTTCAAGATTATGACAACATGAAAACAGATTAATTTATCTATGTAGGTATCTGTATCTGTACTGGAGTATGAATAGGAGAGAACATCCTAGCAAAAATAACTAGAGACATCTGTAGGCTTAATCATTCTGAAGGTTTAAAATGTTGGCAGAGTTCAGGAGAAATCCAATCCACACTTGGAGTTTGCTTTCTATGAATTTACTGCAACAGGATTATGCAAAAAGACAATAACTGAGTGCAGGCCATTAAGGCAACAAAGAGGCCTTCAGACTACAAGTACTAACACTAACACATAGCAGAGAGAGAAACAACAAGGAGTAGGCTGAACTGCAAGAGAAAAACATCCAATAAACCCTACACACTAGAGAATGCACCACAGCTCCACCTTGGGAGGGCCTGCAAGACAGAGATGTTCTGCCAGGCCTATGGTTGAGGACAGCATCGAGCCTGGCCTTCTCCATCTCTCCTCTCCCCTCATGGGGAAGGACGCAACTGGTCCTTTAACACCATTGGAAATAGTTTTTAGATTTGTAATTGTTTCAATTGTTAATGGTTTTAACCTGTTTATACATTGATTTATATGTATTTTTTTTTTTTTGTAAACAAATTTTTATTTTCTTAGGAACATAGCATATAAGATTAAATCATTCAGTCCATTGTTTACCTCATTCCCTTCCTCCCCTCCCTCCAGTGGCTTCCCGCAATGCTTCTCCCCCTTCTTACAAATTTCATTATATCATTAACACATCATTTGTTATCATCCAACCTCAAGATAACATCATTTGACTTAATATTGATCTAAACATATTAAGTTTTGTTTTACATCCCAGTTCTTTTCCAGATATATTTTAAAGTCATTCCATTCTTGAAAAAACACGTTGTCTTCTTGATTATTCAACTTCTTTGTAATTTTATCCATTTCTGCCATGAACAGAACTTTTTGTATCCAGTCTTCGATTTCTGGTACTTTCTCAGTCTTCCAAAATTGTGCATAAATCATCCTCGCTGTTGTAATAAGGTACCAGAATAAAGTCCTTTTAGTCGAGTTAACTTCTTCCATTTTTAGTCCCAAAAGCAGAATTTCAGGCGCTTTCTTGAAAGAGCACTTAAGTATTTTTTGCATTTCTTTGTGGACTTTTGTCCAAAAGAGTGTAGCTTTTTCACAAGTCCACCACATATGGTAAAATGAGCCCTCATGTTTTTTACATTTCCAACATTTATTTGACATATTCTGGTTCATATTTGCAATTTTCTTTGGGGTCATATACCACCTATACATCATTTTGTAACAATTCTCTCTAACATTGGTACAGGGTGATATCTTAATAGCATTTTTCCACAAATATTCCCAGGTTTCTATGTCAATTTCCTTGTTCATATTTATTGCCCATTTTAACATTTGCTCTTTCACAGTCTCATCTTCTGTATACCATTTTAACAACACTTTATACATTTTAGAGATATCTTTTCCCCCTCCACTCTCCCATACCTTTTCCATTTCATTTTTTTCCTCTCTAAAACCATAATTTCTTTTGTCTGACCTAAAAAGGTCAGAGATCTGCATGTATTTCAACCATTCATATTCATATTCAATTTCATTCTGCTTTTTCATTACCCATTCTGTTCCCTCTTTTTTTATTATGTCTTTATACAGCAACCAATCTTTGTCTCTACGTCTTGAGTAAGATGTTAACACTTCCACTGGTACAATCCAAAGTGGCCTTACATCACCAAAATATTTTTTATATCTCATCCATACCACAAATAATGCTTTTCTTACCACATGATGCTTAAAAAAGCTATCCATTTTTGTTTTGTCATACCATAAATATGCATGCCAACCAAATCTACAATCATGACCTTCTAACCCCAATAGCTTATCATTTTCTAATTTCACCCATTGCTTCAACCAGGTCATACAAACCGCTTCATAATATAATCTGAGATTTGGTAGCTGTAGTCCACCTCTGTCCTTGGCATCACAAAGTATTTTCATCTTAATTCTCGGTTTCTTGCCTGCCCAAACAAACTTTGATAGTTCTTGTTGCCACCTTTGCAGCAAATCTGTCTTACTAAGTATTGGTATTGTTTGGAACAGGAACATCAAACGTGGTAGGACATTCATTTTTATAACTGAAATTCTTCCCATCAGTGACAAATTCATTTTGTCCCATTTCTTAAAGTCTTGGGTTAACTTAGCCCATAGTTTTTCATAATTGTTCTTATATAAGTCTATATTCTTTGCAGTTAACTCAATGCCTAAGTATTTCGTCTTCTTTACCACTTCACATTGTACCAAATTTTGTAGTTCCACTTGTTTTTGTTTCGTCATATTTTTGCAAATAAGCTTCGTTTTATTCTTGTTTACATAAAATCCTGCCAATTCTCCAAAATCTTTTATTTTTTGAAATAGTAACGGTAACTCTTCCGTCGGGTTTTCCACAATAAACATTACGTCATCTGCAAAAGCACGGTATTTATATTTAAAACCTTTATGTGTCAAACCCTTAATCTCTTGATCTTGTTGTATTTTTTGTAAAAGTACCTCCAACACCCAAATGAACAATAGCGGTGACAAGGGACAACCCTGCCGAGTACCTTTCTGTACCTTGAAGCTATCGGTCAATTCTTTATTTACATTCAGTGTAGTTTAGATCTAATTCCTGAACTTTTTCTCTTGTTTTTTCACTGTCCTCTGCTATTTTACGTATTTCCTGCTTATTTTCAACTATTTGTTTTTTAATTTCTTCAGTTTCTTTTGTAATTTGTGTTGTTATTTCTTCCATTTTGTCTTTCAAAGGTTCTATTTCTTTTTTTATTAACACTGGGAAGGTGGTATCTATCATATTTTGCATTGTTTCTTGCATTTTGATGTAGTGGTTGTGTGGACTCTAATCTGGGAGAACCGGGTTTGATTCCCCACTCCTCTACTTGCACCTGTTGATGTGACCTTGGGTCAGTCACAAGCTCTGGCACAGCTGTCCTTGAAAAAGAGCAGTTTGTGTCAGAGTTCTCTCGGCCCCACCACCTCACAGGGTGTCTGTTGTGGGGCGGGGAAGGGAAAGGAGTTTGTAAGCCGCTCTGAGACTCCCAAGTGAAGGGCAGGGTATAAATCCAATCTCTTCTTCTTCTTCTTCTCTCTAGTAATTTGAGGTCTTTGATACTCTACTGCACTACCGACATTGTTTATTTTAATTGACTTAGCCCTCCTGCCTGACTTGGTGATGGTATGGAACCTTTTCTACTAGCGCTTGTACCTGTTGCCATATATATGGAGTAGTATTGTTTTCCTTTTTAAACCACGAATGGATAGTTGTATTATTTGGGGGTTGCTAGCTAGCACACAGTTTTTTAGCCTCCGGCTCACACGTTTTTGTCTTAGCTCAGGAGGGGTGGCTCCAGGGCAAAACTAATTGATGCAGTAGCCGAATTGCTCGCTCACAGCTTTAATGCCAGTAGCTCACAAAGTAGAATTTTTGCTCACAAGACTCCACAGCTTAGAGGGAACCTCATGTAACTGGTTATAATACTTCACTATGCCAGAGGGCTGGTGCCGTTGCTCAGACTGTTGTATTAGCCGTAGGACACAGCAGTCCATTCAAAATTCACTTCAGAAGGAAGCTTGTAGAATTCGATCATCAAACACGATTCCTGAACAGCATAGTTCAGAATTTCAGAGGATAAGCATTAAAAATTTAATGGAACCATAAGAGCTCAACAGGAAGGATACTATATCAAAGTTCACTAATGAAGCTACAATTCTGTGTTTTGATGCCCTTCGTGGGAAATATTATCAAGTTCTCCTTATGCAAATGTCATCAGCTTTGAAAGTGGGGGGGGCATGTTGAATCGCCACTTTAGGCCGCTACTGTCAAATTGCGCTTGCAGAAAAGAAACTGCTGACATGCAAAACTGATTGAGGGAAATGAACAAAGAAATCTGGCAGTTAGATGTGAACACGCAAAGGAAAGTTACACTGAAGAAGCAGCAACAATGGAAGGCCTGTTAGAATTATGTCCCTGTGCCAGGCGGAAGGTCCAACTAGTCCACTGGCTGGGTTTCTATTTTCCAATGATAATGGCAGAGATCACCCAACTAGGTTCACATACAGGTCATCCGTCCCTACTGTGTTCCCCCAGCATTTGGCAATTCTGAACACCGAATACCACGAAAAACCTGCAGGGAATGGCCATTTTGGTTCACTGCCTTATATAGACATTTCTTTCACAGTTGCCATACTTAGCATCATGTTAGAGGTTATCACAACAACCTGCGGCACGGAATTCCATCCTGTATTGTGCAAATAAATAAAACCGCTGAAATTAGACGTTACTAACTAGAACTGCAATTTGGTAGGCTGTATAGGTGGGGAAATTATGCTGAAAAATTCAAGAGATTCTATATTCTGGGCAAAAGCCCAAACTCATTATGCGTACACCACACCAGAAACATGATCAAAAACTCATAAAATCATAATATTTTAAGCACTTAAGAAATGCTGTTGCAAGCATTGCAATGATACCAAAAAAGCATGCACAAGACAGGAAATGCTTAGTCAATGTTTAAAGCATAACTGAAAAGGCCCCCGTATACATGAAAGTGTATTACGAAAACATTACAAATCCTGTTGAAACTGTCAGCACCGTACTAGTGACAAGTGTTTAAGGTATGAACTGCCTGAAGGAATGTTTACAAAAATGTGACAAAAGAGTTTGGCATCGACAAAACAGAATATTGGACTGATGGATGACTTGAGGGTGTTTTTAAAAAAAGGTTTGCCCTTTTTTCTGGAACACCTAGCAACGGGGGGGGGGGGGATTCCCAAAGTACTTGATAGTCTGCTTGTGTTAAAAGAAAGATACGATCGGTCTTTTAAAAACAGTGTTCCCTCTACGCTGAGTTAGTGTGAGCTAGCTCACTGTTTTTTAGCCTCCGGCTCACACATCTTTGTCTTAGCTCAGGAAGGAGGGCTCCAGAGCAAACTAATTTATGCAGCAGCCCAATCACCGGCTCACAACTTTAATGCCGGTAGCTCACAAAGTAGAATTTTTGCTCACAGCTTAGAGGGAGCATTGGTTGCGAGTACATACTACGCCCTTCCTGAGTATAACTGTCAAAACATAAAGGCTACTAAGAGCTGGGAATGGTGCAGTCCTCTCCGCCTTGGGGGGGAAAAGGTGTGATCGAGGCATTCTGCCTAAGTTCTGACTTGAACGCTAAGCTCAGCTTTCCCTTCTGCAGCTTCTTTTCACAGCGCACAGGTCTTCCTCCAGCACTTGGTGCTTTATAGCTCACTGAAAGACACTGGGTCTGGCACGAGCAGAAGAACACACTCTGCAGTGGAAATGGGTGTGCACAAGAGGTGGATGCCAAGATGTGTGTAAATGGCAAGGAATTGTGCCAGTTGCCAAGAATAAGCACATAGCAAATATGAAGTGGGCTTATTGCTTTCCTTACTGGACGTCTCCACCCAGTTGACTGTGTTTGACTTCCACTGCGTAACCCACCTCAAGGCTCGGTGACCAACGCAGACCGCAAACGACGTAAATTAAATACGACGTCAAAGCTTAATCAGTAAGCCTAGTGCCACCAAAAGATTCACATCTTCCACCGTGTATGTGTGTATGTGACTGAGCTAAGTGCCATTGAGTAGGCTCCGACTCTGGTGACCCTACGAATTAATTTCCTCCAAAACATCCTACCGTTAACAGCCTTGCTCAGGTCTTACAAACTGAGGGCCAATGCTCCCACCAAGCCGTGGAGTCTTGCGAGCAAAGATTCTACTTTGTGAGCTACTGGGATTAAAGTTGTGAGTGAGTGATTTGGCTACGGCATAAATTAGAAGAAGAGGAGGAGGAGGAGATTGGATTTATACCCCATGCCCTTCACTACCCAAAGGGGGTCTCAGAGTGGCTCACAATCTCCTTTCCCTTCCCCTCCCCACAACAGACACCCTGTTAGGTGGGTGGGGCTGAGAGAACTCTTGACAGAAACTGCTCTTTTTCAAGAACAGCTGTGCCAGAACTATGGCTTGCCCAAGGTCATCCAGCCAGGTGCAAGTGGAGGAGTGGGGAATCAAACCCGGCTCTCCCAGATTAGAGTCCACGCACTTAACCACTGCACCAAATTAGTATGCTCTGGAGCCATATTCTTCCTGAGTGAAAACCAAAACGTGTGAGCCAGAGGCTAAAAAACTGTGAGCCAGCTCACACTAACTCAGCTTAGAGGGAACATTGCTGAGGGCTGTGGCTTCCTTGATGGAAGTCTCCCACTTTCCTTGCTGCCTTCAATTTTCCCTAGCATTATCGTCTTTTCCAGTGACTCCTGTCTTCTTATAATGTGACCAAGGTATGATAGCCTCCGTTGAGTCATTTTAGCTTCTAGGGAGAGTTCGGGCTTGATTTGATCTAGAACCCCCTTTTCTGATGGTCCACGGTATCCCTGAAACTCTCCTTCAACACCACATTTTCCACCAACTACCCGCTGGCTTTTTGAAGGTGCAGTGGCCGACCCCAAGTGCCATGGTACTGGAGAACACTTTGGCCTGTGCCGCAGAACTCCCAGATTTCACGGCTGGATAGAAGATGGACAATTGCCCAGTTGTTGATGGGCCACCTAGCTAGGAGTCTTACAAAAAAAAACCCCATTGAGTTGGAAGAGATGTCTCTTTGACCCAGAAAGGCAGTCATGTTCTTAAACAAGAGTGCCTGGCTGAAATCATAACGCACAAAAGGGATATATTTTAACTGCTGAAAGATTCTGAGCACCCCCTCACACGTCAGTGAACTACTGGGATTCTAGACATTCACACCCTGCCCTACACATGGCAATTTGTCCTGCGTGTTCAGTTGAAAATTCTGCATCAAGTAACAAGTTCTTGGCAAAAGCCAACACATCCTTTCAATGAAGCAAGCATGCAGAAGCCCTTCGTCTGTAACAGACGTTTTCACTGGTTATCCATGTTGTTGTGGGATCTGATACTGCTCCTGTAATAGAGAGGTCACAGCCCAAGAATTTGACTCCCTGCCCCTCCTGCCATAGGGCCAAGGGGAATGGCCTCTCTGCACATGCTCCAAGGGGCTGAGGCAAATACCTTTCCACTGGGGCTTTTTTTCTGGGTGAACGCAGTGGAATGGAGTTCTGGAACCTCTTCAACTCAATTCTTTTTAAAGCGTTTAAAAGTTCATGAGTTTTCAGTGTACAGATTGAAATTTTCATTTCCCTCTTGAGAGTTCTGGCACCTTTAAAAAAAAACAAAAACCCACAACCCTGTTTCCCACTCACTTTCATCCAGCTAACCATGTTAGGGTCAGCCTAAAGGTACCAGAATCACAGAAGGTCAAAAGGTTGCGTGACTATGGAGATCACTGCTTGAAGAATACTACTTACGTGGCTATTAGCCAGAAGGTATAGATAGGAACTCACAGGCTGGGGCAAGGGATGTTCTGTATTCTTGGTGCTTGGGGGGGGGGGAAACAGTGGGAGGGCTTCTAGTGTCCTGGCCCCACTCCTGGACCTCCTGATGGCACCTGGTATTTTTGGCCACTGTGTGACACAGAGTGCTGGACTAGATGGGCCTTTGGCCTGATCCAACATTGGCTTCTCTTATGTTCTTATATGGAACTGAGGTCCATCAGTGGCAGCCACAAGGTATAGATAGGAACTCTCAGTCTGGGGCAAGTGATGCTTTGTATTCTTGGTGCTTGGGGGGGGGCAACAGTGGGAGGGCTTCTAGTGATGGGCCATTGGCCTGATCCAACATTGGCTTCTCTTATGTTCTTATGGTTAGGAACCCTGACTTTATTCTTCATGACTGCTAATGTAGCTGGGTGACCAGAGGTGGGTGTGGCCAAGATCACTGAAGGAGACTCTGAAAGACAACTCTGCGAAGCACACCATCACCAGCGCAATACCACTGCTGAAAATATACAAAACTGTCTTGTACTGAGTCAGAACACTGATCCATCAAAGACAATATTGTCTACTCTGACTGGTATTCAGGCATGGGGTTTTTTTTTACATCACCTGCTACCTGATCCTTAAACTGGAGGTGCCAAGAATTGAACCTGAGACCTTCTGCATGCCAAACAGATGCTTCACCACCAAGCCCTTTGGCTTTCATAGGCAAGGGCTCTTTAGGTCACTGCTAGCATAAGGTGGCTGTAACTCTTTCAAAACCACCCCTCATAAAGGGCACAAGTTTGCACTGATCAGGAGGGCCCGTAATGGATAAAAAGCTAATTGTCTTTACAGCTCTGCTTTCCCATGGAGGTACAAGGCGAGCTTCATGTGAAGCTCCTGAGTGTGATCCATATTGCTGCTCAGATTTGGGGGGGATGGATATTTTAGAGAAGATGGTTTTGAAAGGGAAAACTTTAGGAGAAGCAAGATAGTGTGCTGGAAGACTGCACTGCCTTTCTACAACCTTAGGATGGTCATTACAACAGCAGGAAGAACACTTTCTTGCCCTGAGTGGATGCCATTTCTCAGACATCAACAGGGGGATTTGGGGCAGGTGGCACGGCAGAATTAAAACCCGGATGCTATTTGGGGTGGGAGTATAGACCAATTATTTCAGAGCTGGGCCTCTTCTTGGGGTTCGGAGTTCTGAGTAGAGATGTAAAATTTCTGGAAATTTTGAAGCTCGGAAAAAACCCCGTTTTTTTCCAGTTTTTTTCGGGGGGAAACGGAACTTTTGGGGGAAATTGAAAAAAATGCTACATTAGCACTTCTTTTTTCTTTTCCACATTGAAAGTCATTCTGTTACTTTAGGAACAGAAAATATGACTATGGACATTTTTAGTTGGCATGAAATTATCACAACTAGCATATTAAAAATATAGTGTATCCAAACAATTATTACAAACAGGATACCCACCCACATGCAAAAACAAAACTGAAACCTTTTTCGTTTCTTCTGACAATAGCACCTCCTAAAGGAAGAAATGCATCTTGTTCTTGCATTGGAGAATTCAGTTTGTAACCTTGGACTTGCTTGTCCTCAGTGCACAGAAATTAGATCAATCTGACTGATACCATATATATTTTTTTAGAAATGATTTGGAAAATATTTGAACACCTTGTCTTAAAATATTTTATTCATCATGTTAAAATAAAATGTTCCCTAATCAATTTTTTTTCTTTTCTTTTTCCAATTTTTCCAATTTTTCGGAAAAAAAACAAAAAGGCTTCAGGAAAAACCCGGAAAAAACCCGGTTTTTTTCCGAATTTTCCGATTTTTTTTCCGGGCCTTCACATCTCTAGTTCCGAGGCTGTGACAAACTGAAGCTCCTTCCATTGATCCTCAACCAAAGTTCTGGGCACTTAAGAGGCCAAGCTGGTCATACGTTTGATCTTACCAGAGTCGGAACTGAGCCACAAGAGTCCGTTTCCTAAAGCGCAGCCCAGAACCTGGAGAGAAGGAACCTAAGAACAAGTTCTGTACATTTTTTGGCACTGGGCACAGTCAGTGTGATACTCCTCCCTGAAGCTCATTAAACAGTGGAGCCTTTTGCCCGGAGTGGATTGGGACATTAAAACAGGCTAGATTTAATGCTCTTCCTTCAGCTATCTTATCTGGCAGATTCCAAGGGATTCCCTATCCAAGCAGGTGCTGTCCCTGTATGAAGGACTGTGTTGAAACTGTTGTCCGTGTTCTCCTCTAGTGCCCTCTCTATCGGGCGTCCCGTCGGGATCTTCTATATCCCATATTAGCCCAGCTTTTAGAGACCCTTGATGATTTTAAGGTCCTCTTCTTGCTAAATAGTCCAGATACAGAAATAACTGAAACCAGGGGTCATTTCCTGCAGGAGCGCACAGGAGCGGAGCTCCGGCAGTAAAGAGCCCAGGGGGCGGGCACATGCAACAAGCCCCGCCCTCTGCTCCCAGCAGCCCTCAGTCACAGCAAGAAGCAGCCAGGTAAGTTGCAGCGCTCCCCCCACCCCCACCCCGGTCCAAAACAGTCCAGTGGCACTTTTAAGACCAAGTTTTATTCAGGTTCAAGCTCTCTCTCCTCTGTGAGGACAGATCTGCGTGTGTCCCCCCCAATAGCTAGCAATCCAAAACAGTCCAGTGAGCCCGAGTGGTGGGTGTTGCCTTCTGACACACTTCCAGTGATGTCAGGGGGTGTAGCATATGCTAATGAGTTATGCTAATGAGCTCCTGCACCTCTTTTTCTACGAAATGACCCCTAACTGAAACAGTAGCAAAGTTTCTTTGCAGTGCTATGGTCACACGGCCTGATAAATGATACTATGAATTAGATTTTATTATGATGTTACTCTGTTTTATTCTGCAATTTTCTAATTTTACTCTGCACGGATTTTGTATTTAGATTACAGTATCTGCATGTACATGCCAATAAAGGCTTGAATGACAACAATTAAAACAGGCCAGGAGGTCCACTTTGGTTCAACTTAAACCTAGCTACTAGTGCCCCCCCACAGCAAAAGTCCATCAGGAAGCTGCCTGGTTAGGTTAAGGGTCTGCCCACCCTTGCTTTACACCACAGAGACATGCAGAGGCTTAAGAAGAGAGGAAGGAAGATCTGCTGCTGAAATAAAAACAGTAATCTAACCACACTAACGGCAAGATCATTAAAGGCAACAGGAATGGAAGGCGGGGGGAAGGGGACTAAGAAGGAAGAAGATCAAGTGACGCTCTTGAGACACATCTAGGAGCAATTTGCCAGTGGTTTGGCTACTGCAGCAGCCTGAAAGTAACTGAACAGGACAGCGCTTGTTTCATCCCTTGGAGACTGTGCAAACAGGCCTCCGGGGGGAGAAAAGAGGGATGCCACCTGCCTTGTTAGAAGCTCTAGGTCAGGGGTCCCCAACTTTTTTTGAGCCTGCAGCGCCCCCCCCCCCAATTCTGAAATAGCATGTTGGGCACATCCACAAAATGCCTGCCACAGGAGGCGGAGCCAGCCACAAAATGCCTGCCACAGCTTACTTTCATCGCACAGCGAAGATCCTCGTGCTGTGGTGCCACTGCTACCAAAGCCATTTTTTTTAAATACCTGCACAGCCAACCAAATCTCCAAATGGCCAATCAGAAGCTTAGCTGGGTAGAAAACCCACACGGCCCCATTAACTTTCTGAAAACACTTGGTGGGCACCAAGGAAGGTGCTGGCGGGCACTATGGGGCAACGTGGCGGCCCCCCTTGCTCTAGGCGGTTCTAGAGATAGAGAGGAGAGGAGTTAATCATGGAGTGAGAGGCTCTGTACAGAGCCCAACTGTTGAACTGAACATGTGTTCGTGTGTTCATGAGATGGACCATGAAGTTTTCTGCTTCTTTCCACTGGAACCCTGCAGGTGACCATAAAGCATCAGAAAGATCTCTACATGTTGTTGTTGTTCAGTCGCACAGTCGAGTCCGACTCTTCGCAACCCCATGGACCAGATCACGCCAGGCCTTCCTGTCTTCCGCCGTCCTCTGAAGTTTGCTCAATGTCATGTTCGTTGCATCTATGACACTGTCTCACCATCTCATCCTTTGCCGTCCCCATCTTCTTTGACCTTCTCTACATGTAATCATATATTAACCAGCCTTAACAGCAGACACACCCAGAAATGTTCCCAGTTGAGTAGCATCGCCCTCCAGCAGCTGCGGGTAATTGTCTCTCTTATTTTTCAACCTTTTCAGGGACTGCTCCTCAGGCATGGTTTCGGAGCTCTGGAGGGTTTTGTCAAGAGACGAAAAGAGAACTCCGGAAGGGAGGGAAAGGCTTGAGTGGTTTGAAGGAAACCTATCAGCTTTCATGAGTGAAAGAGGGAGGGTACCGAGAGAGAGTTTAGGATCTTTGCGGCGAAGGTCAAACGGGAAAAATTGCTGAGGTGAGCAGAAAGGGCGGAGGAAGAATGGCCAGAGAGCCTATGGAGGAATTGATACCAGTACATGAAGGACGAAGATCAAAGCAGTCAATCCTAAAAGAAATCAACCCTGACTGTTCCCTGGAAGGCTAGATAATGAAACTGAAGCTCAAATACTTTGGCCACCCAATGAGAAGGGAGCACTCACTGGAGAAGACCCTGATGCTGGGAAAGATTGAAGGTCAAAGAAGACGGGGACGGCAAAGGATGAGATGGTTAGACAGTGTCATCGATGCAACGAACATGAAATTGAGCCAACTTCAGAGGACGGCGGAAGACAGGAGGGCCTGGCGGGATCTGGTTGGGGTCGTCGCGAAGAGTCGGACTCGACTGTGCGACTGAACAACAACAACAACAACGTGAAGGACAGCACGGAACAATAGAGGGGCTAGAAACTATACAGGAGACTTACTCAAATCCCTCTCCAAACATATAGAACAAAAGGCGGGGATCCCCCCCCCACCATCTCCAGCTGCTGCTACCATTGCAGCACTGCTTCCCTCTGCAAAAAGAAAGCAATTAATATACTATGGCTTGTCTACAAAGCATTTCTTAGAAGTGTTTATGGCTTAAACTGCCCTAAGTCTTATGCCCTAGCATAAGTCTTGGACTCAGTCTGTTGCCACAGAATTTTGCAGGCGTCACATACGAGTGACAACATTTCAGACTGCAGCCGAGCCTTTTTCAGGGGATGCAAGTGGAACGAGGGGCCCTGCGTGGGCTCAGGGTCCTAACTGGGACATTCCTGTTCCTTCATCTTTCTCCCATTCCTTTCTCCTAGAAACCACAGATTTATCAGAAGCGAACAGCCCTATCCTGGCTGTAAACTGAACAAATATTGCTTGTTCCTTGACACCAGAAGAACCAGCCCAGTAAAGAGCAGAGGAAATATTTTACATTTCTGGGCAATTCTGGTGACTGAATATTCAAGGGCCAGAGAAGAAGCTACCTGCAACTCTGCCTTATTCACACTGGAAGCAAGGTTATGGAGTTCTGCTTGCTGTTTTTAAACACATGGAAAAGAGTAAGTGGGCATGGGGAAGAGCTAAAACGTCTTCCACTGACAGCAGGCATGACACAGTGGATAGATCAAGATGGGTAGCCGTGTTCATCTGTCTGTAGCAGTAGAAAAGAGCAAGAGACCAGGAGCACCTTGAAGCCTAACAAAATTTGTGGTACGGGGTGAGCTTTTGTGAGTCACTGCTCACTTCTTCAGATACAGCGAGAATGTGAGTCCATCTGCCCTATATATTGGAAAGTGGAGTGGTTTCAGATGCCGAATGACATTTGCAGGCAAAGGACAAATCTGAAATCACAAACAAAAAGGAGGACCTCCCAGCAAATGTATAGAGGAAGGAAAAGCTGTGGAGTAAGATGCTAAATGAGGCAAGAAGCCTATTGTGCCATAGAACAATTTAAATAAAATGAAATATCAACAAGTACAAAATACAAATAATTAGGAATACCACCGATACCAGATCAGTAACGTCAACGACTGTTCTACTTGAAATTGGATAAACATATGGAGCAGAGGTCCATCAGTGGCAATTAGCCACAAGGTATAGATAGGAACTCTCAGTCTGGGGCAATGATACTCTGTGTTGCTTGTGGGGGGGGGCACTGCTGGGCCTCCTGATGGCACCTGGCATTTTTGGCAACTGTGCGACAGAGTGTTTGACTTGATGGGCCATTGGCCTGATCCAGCATTGGCTTCTCTTATGTTCTTATATTCTTAAATTTGTGACTGGTTGCCTGTCTGAAGATTATTGTTATCCTTAAGAATCATGTTGAATTCTAAAACTGATTGGAGAGGAGACACAAAGAACACAACAAGTGTACCATTATACAAATATCCATGAAGAAGACATTCGAAACAAAGCCATTATCCAGGACAAATGGACTCACATTCTAGCTGTATATGAAGAAGAGAGCAGTGACTCTTGAAGGCTCATCCCCTGCCACCAATTTTATTAGTCTTTAAGGTGCTACCAGACTCTTGCTCTTTTCTACTACTACAGTGTTGGACTAGGATCCTGGGGTAGTAAGGTTCGAATGCCCACTTCAATAATGGAATCTAACTGGGTGACTTGGACCTGTCAGAAACTCTCTGCCTGGTCTCCCTCACAGGGCTGTACTTGTGGGAGAGTGGAGGATGGGAGGATGATGTTCTAAGCTGCTTTGAGTCTTACCTGAAGAGAAAAGCAGGATGTAAATTAATACAAAAAACTCCCCAGGACTCAACAGGGATACTGGTTTCTTATCTCATTACATATGCTAACTCATTCCGTCCTCGCATATGTATTCTCACACAGAGGCACTATGCATCCTCTATATTTTAGTGTATTTCTTTTTCAGAACAGTGTACTGGAATACTGAATGTAATACAAGGAATGTTTGGCTGACATACACTGCATCCACATCAAAAAAGAAAAAAATGCTGTTAAGTGACCTCCATGCCAGAGAAAAGTGAATGGAAATTCTCAGTCTTATTTTGACATATTTATTGCTTTACAACTGTTGACCTTATAACCTATTTAGTTGTCTCTGCATATCTATTTAGTTGTCTTTGCATATCTTAGAACATTTTCATCATGTTACATGTTAATTTGCTGTTCGGCCTGTCTATAAGTTTGAACCTTACCTCCCATTCCATTGTATTTGAAAAAGTGTGCATACACACGAAAGCTCATACCTTGAATAAACCTTTCTTAGTCTTAAAGGTACCACTGGACTCTAAATTCGTTACATTGCAGCATTAGTCTGTTGTTTCTACCATTTTCCTTCTGAGCCCACAGATGGCTTAGAGAGAAAAGTGAATGAAGCAGGAGAGGTGGAGGCCAGGGTTTAGCTCCACTCACCCACCCAAATGCTTATTTTAATGTAAAAATAAATTTTATAAATGAGCGGAAGTAACCCAAGAGCACGTACATATGGCTGCCCTATCGCCTCTATGTCACACTAGAGGTTTTTCCAGCAGTAGTTAGCTCTTTGATGGCCCATTGAACAAACAAAACTATCTGTGTAGTACCCCTCCAACCAACAAATATCAAGGTCTACAACTCAGGAAAAGTTACTGTAAGACTCTATATATCCATGACATGATGAGGAAAGCATATGGAGCAGAGGTCCATTAGTGGCTATTAGCCACAAGGTATAGATAGGAACTCTCAGTCTGGGGCAAGGGATGCACTGGGGCAAGGGATGCACAAGTAGGAGGGCTTTTAATGTCCTGGCCCCACTGGTGGACCTCCTGAAGGCCCCTGGTATTTCTGGCCACTGTGTGACACAGAGTGTTGGACTGGAGGGGCCATTGGCCTGATCCAACATTGGCTTCTCTTATGTATGAGCCTGCTTGTCAGGCAAGGCGGGATATAAGTCAAAATCAATAAATAAAAATTAATAAATTCTTATGTTCTTAAGCTCAACTGCCACAGAATTCCAAAACACCATAAAACCTCTCATTTAAGCAATTACAGTAATGCAAATGCATCTGTTACCAGACCATTACATTTTAAAAGAAATCTAGATTGATGGGCCCTGCTTTTTACGGTAAAACCACACTTTGCAGTTAATATGGACAGATGATTCCTAAGATAGAACAAACATATTTTAGAGTGGACAAAGTTCAGGATTTAAGTAGGCAATTTTAATTCTACTTTACAGCATGACTAGCAGTTTCGACCTATCACCCATGCCTCTCCCCCACCCACCCCCAACAGCAGTGCAGTACATATTTTGTCGTTGAATGAGAGAGAAGATTCTCCCTACTGCAGCCAGTATTTCCAGCAGG
>NW_015168159.1:83811-95370 GCF_001447785.1 Gekko japonicus | reverse complement strand
AGGAATGGCACTATAAAAGGAACCAGAGCTCTAAGTAGGGAATAATCTGAACATACTACCTCCAGCAAAATTCCGGCATTAAATAAATGGAGCAACCGAACTATTATTGGATGATGGACATTCCGCTTCAACTCTGTCCGTTGTCTCAGCATTACTGTAAGCGCAGGCAGAGGATTCAGAAAAGCCAGTTTAAAAAAAAAAAAGCATGTTTCTGCCAAATGCAACCAACAGGCAGGCAGGACTTGTCACCATGGGAACTCTGAGGCCCGTCACAACTACCTTGTTCGCGTGAATGCAAAATTAAATTTTGGAACTATTTATGAGCATATGGAGACACAGCACTCCTGAACAATGACTCCAGATTTTCACCTGTTGTAGATAGCACTGGGGGCTCAGGGCACGCAACCCAATTAGCCCGGGCTAGCACAAAAGTATGGTCTGTTGCCTTAACCTTGGCTGAAATCCCAAGTTAAATCCTATTCCCAGAGCATGCTTTATATACCAGCGAGACCATGCAGACAAAGAGGAGATAACAGCTGCCTCAACCATTATTGCACTGATGCAGATGTAACACTTATATTTACTGTAAGCTACATTAACATATCCACTTCAAACTATGATTTCACTCCCTGGTTTTGTGGCCACTCTTTTACCATGATTTACACTATAATACTTACAAACGATTAAGATGTTTTTAGAGAAAGTATGATTTCACTCCCTGGTTTGTAGCTACTTGTTTACCATGACTTACGCTATAATACTTACATACGATTAAGATGTTTTTTAGAGAGACAGAGCCATTTGTTTTTCTCATGGAGCGTAAACACTTTATTACCGCTTGCCCTGAAAGAATGACATGCAAGCCAAATCATTTGAATCTGCTCTCTGCATCTAACGAACAATATAGGCTTTAACAGGCCTTAGCATTCCGTCCTGGGCATTTCCTGCAGGAGCGGAGTTCCGGCAGTAAGGAGCCCAGGGGGCAGGAACATGCAACAAGCTTCACCCCCTGCTCCAGCAGCCCTTAGTCGGTCCACGAGAAGCAGCCAGGTAACTAGCAATCCAAAACAGTCCAATGGCACCTTTAAGACCAAGTTTTATTCAGGTACAAGCTCTCCCTCCTCTGCGAGGGCAGATCTGCACGTCCCCCCCCCAATAGCTAGCAATCCAAAACAGTCCAGTGGAGCCTGAGTGGTGGGTGTTGCCTTCTGACACACTTCTGGTGATGTCAGGGGGTGTGGCATATGCAAATAAGTTATGCTAATGAGCTCTGCTAATGAGCTCCTGCACCTCTTTTTCTACGAAATGACTCCTGGTCCTGGGGCATTTTCCCCACCCTAAACCCCTTTTAATGCATTTTCAAATTTTCTTTTGGTAACATCCAGCCTGAAGAAGAGTTCTAGAGAACTAAAAAGCTTGTGCGCTGTTGCATGTCACTGGTTGGTCATAATAAAAGACTATCAGGATGTATTCAGGCATGAGCTTTTGTGAGCCGAAGCTCACTTCTTCGGGTGCAATGCGTCTCGCGAAATGTCAGGCTGGAATAAAGCCTACTAAAGCTTTTAGGGTAAAAGAAGAAAGGGACGGCAAAGGATGAGGTGGTTAGACAGTGTTATCGATACAACGAACATGAAGCTGAGCACACTCCGGGGGACGGCGGAGGACAGGAGGGCCTGGCGCTGGCTTGTAGCTAACATGGGGCCCACGGAGCCCGGCCCCCTAGTGTTTCTTCTGGCCCCCTCCCTCCCGGGCTGCCCCCAAAGAGCTCCAACTTATCACCTGCACTGTACTTTCATTTAATTAGCTGGTGAGCCCCCCAAGGCCCCCTCCCAAAACATTCCCAAGCTACGGGGCTGGCCCTGGTGTAATGTGGTCCATGGGGCCGCAAAGAGTCGGACTCAACTGTGTGACTGAACAACAACAACAACAGGGGGTCAACAGTGGGAGGGCTTCTAATGTCCTGGCCCCACTGGTGGACCTCCTGATGGCACTGGTATTTCTGGCCACTGTGTGATACAGAGTGTTGGACTGGATGGGCCTTGGCATCTCTTATGTTCTCTTATGTTAACAACAAGGCTTTTAGATGCCACCGGATTTCTGTTGATTGTTGCTATTACAGACTAACCCAGCTGCCCCTCCCAAGTCCTGAACTACTAAGGACAACACGCAACGGTTAAATGTAGGGGAGATCCCCAGTATGGTTCTGCAGCAGCAGCTGCCACCACAGCACACAGATCTTTACTGCATGACTGAAGGCGAGCAAGAAACGATTTTTTAAACAAGATGTTCGCTTTAAAAGGCATCCTGTTAAAAGCAGAGCTTCTGTCTGAAACATTACTTCTGGGAGTTGCGCATAACCACACTCCCTGACATGTTGTGGCTAGCTCCGCCTCCCGCGGCAGCCCTTCTGGGGTTGGCTCTGCCCCCGCGGCAACCCTTTTTGTGGTTGCCCCTGCCAGCCTGTGTCAGAATCCCAAAGCCGCCCGAAGGCTGACAAAGGTTGGCAACCAATGCTCCCTCTAAGCTGTGGAGTCTTGGGAGCAAAAATTCTACTTTGGGAGCTACTGGCATTAAAGTTGTGAGTGAAGGGGTTGGCTATTGCATAAATCAGTTTGCTCTGGAGCCATCCTTCCTGAACTAAGATAAAAATGTGTCAGCCGGAGGCTAAAAAACTGGTAGCTAGCTCACACTAACTCAGCTTAGAGGGAACACTGGTTGGGACCCTCGGCTAGTCCAATATCTCCCACCAAATCGACTCGGAGGGAAGAATTAGAGCCCCCGCTGCCCATATCTGTACCCCCAGAACACACATTCTGACCTTACCCTGGTTATATATGTTAAATGTTATTCATGGGCAGCCTGCAACAGAAGCTGCTAGCCAACTTTTGCTAAACTATCAGTTGTCAGATAAAACAGAGACTTTGGATGGTCATCTCATTACCAGAAGTAACTGCCTTTCAGGTATTCCATTCGGATTCATCAATAGAAGGAAGGGGTCACACCCAGCCTGGATTGCACATTCTACCTTTTCATGACTTTTGCAACTGCTTTGCATTTGCATGGCACTTTCTCCATCCTCTCCCCCCTCCCCTCACCACCTGTATGTCTCTGGTCAGTTTCTTCATACTCTCCATGCATCTGACGGAGAGAGCTGTGTTTCTCGAAAGCTTCTGCTACAATAAAGTTTGCTGGTCTTAAAGGTGCTACTCGGCTTTTTACTGTTTTGCAGCAACAGGCTAACATGGCTAACGCCTCTGGACAGATAAAATCAATTACCTTTGTGACAGTGTAGCAAACCTTGAACACTTTATCTTTTTTTACTAAGTGTAGCATGAATTCTTTCATTCTAAGGATGGTCTCAGGAATAACCAAGCACAGAAGGAATTAAAAAATCCCACCAGTACTAAAAGAAATATGTTGGCTGGACAGTCTTACCACAACTGAGCAAGAAATTATCTTATTGCTTTGAGAAGGGGTCTGATAATGCAACAGTATCAACCAACGGATCATCAGATTTTCTTAAAAGCAGCAACAATTGTGTGAAATTTGCAATTCAAAATTTGAGAAGAATACAAAGTAAGTCAATCCAAAACACAAAAGAAGAAGAGATTGGATTTATACCCTGCCCTTCACTACCCAAAGGAGTCTCAGAGCGGCTTACAAACTCGCTCACAAAGTAGAATTTTTGCTCACAAGACTCCATAGCTTAGAGGGAACATTGCCTGTGAGGTAGGTGGGGCTGAGAGAGCTCTTGACAGAAACTGCTCTTTTTCAAGGACAGCTCGTCAGAACTACGACTTGCCCAAGGTCATCCAGCCAGGTGCAAGTGGAGGGCATCAAACCCGGTTCTCCCAGATTAGAGTCCACACACTTAACCACTACACCACACTGGCTCTTAATGCTGCAGGTGGAACTGAAACCTCAACATTTTCTCTCAAAACATTAAATTTCATTTTCATTTCAGCTCTAGTTTGTTATGCCGACTGCATATAACAATCAGCGAAGTTGTTTTCGGTGTTCCAACAAGCTCTGTTACAGTATTGATTGCAAGAGAAATTCTCCTGATCACCTGTGGCGGAATTTCTCAAACACTCCCCCTGATGGCATTTAACGCAGGCCCTCCTCACGGCTGGTTTCCCCCAAAAGTCCTTCAATCAGCAGACTGTCTGAGATCTACAGACAGATGGCGGTTCGCTGACATTTTTTAGCATGATCGCTTTTATTAGTGCATGGTTGAAACCCAAGAGCGAACACTGGAAGACATTTCATCTGGATTTCTAAAAAAAATTTTTCCCTGAAACCAAGTTATCACGCCAAAGCACCTGAGCAGGAAACGAACTTTCTTTGTCAATGAAAATAAGATAATTAAATAATAGCAGCTGGCGTGTGCAGGGAGAGACCTGAGTTTTCAACACCGAATGCTGTGAAAGAACAGATTCGCAAGATCATAAGAACATAAGAGAAGCCAATGTTGGATCAGGCCAGTGGCCCATCCAGTCCAACACTCTGTGTCACACAGTGGCCAAAAAGACCAGGGGCCATCAGGAGGTCCAGCAGTGGGGCCAGAACTCCAGAAGCCCTCCCACTGTTCCTCCAGGACACTAGAAGCCCTCCCACTGTTCCATTCCTCCTGGGTTCCCCAGAGGTTAGAAAATCTCCACCCCATTCCAGGTGTCCACCTAGCCAAGCCCTTTCCCCTTACTCCTGGGGTGTACCAAACTCAAACGAGGTAGTAATCACTGCAGCCAGAAAATCTGAGTATATCTCCTTTAGGCAGATTTGCACATTTAGCACTCTACATCTGCATTGCCGTTTAGACGCCCAGCCTAGTAGCTGAGTCTCCTACTTTGCCTGTATCAGTGAGCACAAGAAAAGTCTATTGCACCATCACCATTTCGAGCTATCACACTCGAGGGATGGTGAGCTTATCCTCTGCCCCTCCCCTCTACTGCTCTTTAGCAAAAGCTAATAGGTGGGGTGTTCTTTAAAGAGAGCAGGCTTAGAGCACATCCATAATATAGGGAATTTTAATAAACAAAAATAAGAGGGATATACACATAGTCTGTTCAAGCATCAAGAGGGCAACCAGCATGGTGAGAGGGTTGGAATCCAAGTCTTATGAGGAAAGGCGGAAAGAGTTGGGTATGTTTAGCCTGGGAAAGAGAAGACTTAGAGGGTACACGATTGCAGTCTTCAAGTATGTGAAGGGCTGTAATGTAGAAGATGAAGCAGATCTATTCTCTCTTGCTCCGGATTGCAAGACTAGATCTAATGGGTGGAAATTGCAAGGGAGTCATTACCGGCTAAATATAAGGAGAAACTTCCCAACTGTGTGAGTGGTTGAGCAGTTCACACTAAACCACTACACCACACTGGCTCTTAATGCTGCAGGTGGAACTGAAACCTCAACATTTTCTCTCAAAACATTAAATTTCATTTTCATTTCAGCTCTAGTTTGTTATGCCGACTGCATATAACAATCAGCGAAGTTGTTTTCGGTGTTCTCCTGCAGAGTGCAGGGAGTTGGACTAGATGACCTGCAAAGACCCTTCCAATGCTAACATGCTATGATTCTACAGGGTGCCGTTCAGGGTACAGGAAACTTCCACAGGGGAAGGGCCAAATACCCCCGCCCCCTGCCCCTTCACACTGCCCTGCCCAAGCTGCTTTTGGGGTGCAGAGAGCAGCCATAAGAGAGCACACCTCAGGACAGCCTAAATAAACAAACTTCAGATGGGAAAGCAAAGCAGAGCTACAACTTTCATTATTCTTTGCTGGACAGCTCCAAGAGCAGAAAAATACTACTCTCATAAGAACATAAGAGACGCGAATGTTGGATCAGGCCAGTGGCCCATCCAGTCCAACACTCTGTGTCACACAGTGGCCAAAAAGACCAGGGGCCATCAGGAGGTCCACCAGTGGAGCCACGACACCAGAAGCCCTCCCACTGTTCCTCCGGGACACCAGAAGCCCTCCCACTGTTCCATTCATAAGAACATAAGAACATAAGAGACGCGAATGTTGGATCAGGCCAAAGGCCCATCCAGTCCAACACTCTGTGTCACACAGTGGCCAAAAATACCAAGTGTCATCAGGAGGTCCACCAGTGGGGCCACTCCTCCTGGGTTCCCCAGAGGTCAGAAAATCTCCACCCCATTCCAGGTGTCCACCTAGCCAAGCCCTTTCCCCTTACTCCTGGGGTGTACCAAACTCAAACGAGGTAGTAATCACTGCAGCCAGAAAATCTGAGTATATCTCCTTTTAGACAGATTTGCACATTTAGCACTCTGCATCTGCATTGCCGTTTAGATGCCCGGCCTAGTAGCTGAGTCTCCCTCTTTGCCTGTATCAGTGAGCACAAGAAAAGTCTATTGCACCATCACCATTTCGAGCTATTACACTCGAGGGATGGTGAGCTTATCCTCCGCCCCTCCCCTCTACTGCTCTTCAGCAAAAGCTAATAGGTGGGGTGTTCTTTAAAGAGATCAGGCTTAGAGCACATCCATAATATAGGGAAGTTTAATAAACAAAAATAAGAGGGATACACATAGTCTGTTAAGCATCAAGAGGGCAACAAGGATGGTGACAAGGTTGGAATCCAAGTCTTATGAGGAAAGGCGGAAAGAGTTCCTGGGAAAGAGAAGGCTTAGAGGGGACATGATTGCAGTCTTCAAGTATTTGAAGGACTGTCATGAAGAAGATGGAGCAGATCTATTCTCTCTTGCTCCGGATTGCAAGACTAGATCTAATGGGTGGGAATTACAAGGCTGTCGTTACCGGCTAAATATCAGGAGAAACTTCCCAACTGTGAGAGTGGTTGAGCAGTGGAACAGACTGCCTCGGGAGGTGGTGGATGCTCCTTCACTGGATGTTTTCAAGCGGAGGCTGGATGACCACCTTTCGGCTATGCTCCTGCAGAGTGCAGGGGGTTGGACTAGATGACCTGGAAGGACCCTTCCAACGCTAACATTCTATGATTCTATAGGGTGCCGTTCAGAGTAGAGGAAACTTCCATAGAGGAAGGGCCAAATACCCCACCCCCCTGCCCCTTCACACTGCCCTGCCCTACCCAAGCTGCTTTGGGGGTGCAGAGAGCAGCCATAAGAGAGCACACCTCAGGACAGCCTAAATAAACACACTTCAGATGGGAAAGCAAAGCAGAGCTACAACTTTCATTATTCTTTGCTGGACAGCTCCAAGAGCAGAAAAATACTACTATACAGAGTTTGTATATGGATTGTTTCCTGAGGAGGTTTCCTGTTTCCTGAGGAGGTTCTTTTGTATGTGGATTGGCTGTTGAAATTCTAATCTTTAGTGCTATTGTCAGATGTAGAGCCTGTTGTGTTTTTCAGGACAGGATACCATGCCCTATTTATTTTTAAACTCTCTTCTTTCCTGTTGAAATTGTGTTTATGTTTATGAATTTCAATGGCTTTCCTGTGTAATCTGACATGGTAATTGGAAGTGTTGTCCAGCCTTTCAGTGTCTTGGAACAAAATAGTGTCCTGTTTGAGTTAGGCTACGTTCAGCCACTGCTGATTTTTCAGGTTGGCCAAGTCTGCAGTGTCTTTCATGTCCTTTTATTCTTGTCTGAATGCTACGCTGCATGGTCCCGATGTAAACTTGTCCACAACTGCATGGTATGTGGTATACTCTTGAAGTAGCTTTTGTGTGGCTCTCCGCGTTAATGAACAGCTGGATGCCTGCAAAGCGTAAAAATTAATAATGTTTCATACTGCTGGCAGACCGAGTCTTAATTCAAACATCTTAAGGTCAGAGTGAAGAAAGATGACAGGGAGAAAGTTGATCCATTTGAAATGTGGTGTCGGAGGAGAGTTTCACAGATATCGTGGACTGCCAAAAAGACAAATAAGCGGGTTCTAGATCAAGTCATGAAACATGGAATATGGAAGGGCAAGGACATCAGCCTAGCAACCAAATGCAGATCAGTCTGTGCTCTTGTGTTCCCCATAGCAACTTATGGCTGCGAAAGCTGGACCATGAAGAAGCAAGACAGGAGGAAAATCGACTCGTTTGAGCTGTGGTGCTGGAGAAGGCTCCTGCGCATTCCTTGGACAGCAAAGGTGACCAACGAGCAAGTATTGGAGCGCATAAAACCAGGCGTGCCATTGGAAGAAAAAATCACAAAAACATGAGTGACTTATTTCAGCCATGTCATGCAGAAGAACTCACTAGAAAAAGCAATTATGCTCGGATTGGTTAGCAGCAGAAGTAAACTGGGCCACCAAAGAACACGGTGGCTGGACACCATAAAAGTAGACACCAGCATGAGCATGAAAAGACTCAAAGAAACAGGACAAGATCGGAAAACGTGGAGAGAGCTGGCCCATAGAATCGCCAAGAGTCGGACACCACTGAATGGCTAACAACAACAGATCAAGTCAAGCCTAAACTCTCCTGGGAAGCTAAAACGATTCAGTTGAGGCTGCTGTACTTTGGTCACATTATGAGAGTCACTGCACTGGAAAAGAGAATAATGGCAAGCAAGGTGGAAGGCAGCAGGAAAAGAGGAAGACCCAAATGGAGATGGATTGATTCAATTAAGGAAGCCAGGGCCCTCAGTTTGCAAGACCTGAGCAAGGCTGCTAATGATACGAAATTTTGGAGGTCATTAATAGACCTGAGCAAGGCTGCTAAGGATAGGAAATTTTTGGAGGTCATTAATTCAAAGGGTCATCATAAGTTGGAACTGATATACACAAAGGTTAGAGTTCTAAATTCTCATCATACTCACTAAAAACACAAAATGTTCACACGAGCATTAACAGTCATATAAGCCACAGGGCTCTCTCGATGAATATAAGCCAACAGCACAGACTGAATACACTACTGAGGAAACTCATAGCTTCCTCATCCTGTGAATTCACTTCCACATTTGAACTAGAATCCTTTAACATTATTTAACTCGAAATTACCTAAACAGTAAGCATTCTAGAAAATCATAACCATGAACATGCACAGAATTGTTCTGTTCCTAAAGTTATGCCTTCCCAAGAAACTGAAATGACAAAAATGTAAATGTTTCAAGTGGAGTTTTAAATCCATATATTTTTTCAGACATAAGAACGTAAGAGATGCCAATGTTGGATCAGGCCAAAGGCCCATCCAGTCCAACACTCTGTGTCACACAGTGGCCAGAAATATCAGTGCCATCAGGAGGTCCACCAGTGGGGCCAGGACATTGGAAGCCCTCCCACTGTTGACCCCCCCAAGCACCAAGATGACAGAGCATCACTTGCCCCAGAGTACCTATTTCATACCCTGAAATAAATGTTTAGTGTGAGGCACGAATGGAAGGTCAAAACCCATTACATTATATTAACGTTACAGGGGCATGGAAATAAGTCACACAAAGTTCAGAATCTGAATCCAGGAATAAACTCCATTATTACTCAGTTATATTTGAGTATATTAAGAATATATTTGCACTTGCTCTCTTGGACATTATGGCATCAGAAAATCAGAGAAAAATAAAAATAGATAAACAACTATATGCAGGTTTTCAACACAAAACGACTAGGTAATAATTGCAAATTGATCCTATAATTAATATTTGTCATTCACTAATATAATAAGCATGGAGCTGCGGTGGCTCAAGTGGTTAAGACGCTGAACTGCAGACTGTGGAAGGTTGATAGTTCAGCAGTTCGAGACCCGGGTGCCGCATGATGGAGTGAGCTCCCGTCTCTAGTTCCAGCTCCTGCCAACCTAGCAGTTCGAAAGCAAGACATTGCAAGTAGATAAATAGGTACCACTTCGGTGGGAAGGTAACAGCGTTCTGTGCGCCTTGGTGTTTAGTCATGGCGGCCACATGACCATGGAAACGTCTTTGGACAGCGCTGGCTCTTTGGCTTGGAAACGGAGATGAGCACCGCAACCCTAGAGTCGGATTCGACTGGCTTTCGAGCAAGGGAACCTTTACCTTTAATATAATAAGCAACCAATGGCTCTCTTGGCTACATCTAAAAATGCCTCAAGACAGACTTTAAAAATTACTTTAACCAGCAAGACAGCATTTCACAAAGCAATTAAAGCCATAAACGAGTATGTTGATGAGCACATGAACAGTTTAAGAGATTAACTAGTTTTTATAAGCTTCCAGTCTCAGATTTGATATCACAGGCCTACCACCCTCAATTACAATCTCGGTAAGAGTGCTCTAAATATTAAAATGGCAAGGCATCCAAAATAAGCACTAATTAGGCTCAGAAAGAAATCACAAAACATTCTGATACAGTACTGGTACTTGGAGTGCTTAGACTGGAAGTGAATTGGAAGCTCAATCGAGACCAAAATAAAAGAGGAACAGAGCAACGAATGATTACACTGCTAAACTTGTTGCTATTTCTCAAAGAGTCCATCACGAGGACAACTAGGGAAGACAGAAAGAGCAATTCTGAGCAATGTTCCCACTGCTGGACCTCCTGATGGCACTGGTATTTCTGGCCACTGTGTGACACAGAGTGTTGGACTGGATGGGCCTTTGGCCTGATCCAACATTGGCGTCTCTTATGTTCTTAAGCTGAGTTAGTGTGAGCTAGCTCAGTTTTTTTAGCCTCCGGCTCACACCTTTATTTTTTTTGTCTTAACTCTGGAAGGAGGGCTCCAGAGCAAGCTAACTGATGCAGTTAGCCAAATCGCTCACTCACAACTTTAATGCCAGTAGCTCACAAAGTAGAATTTTTGCTCACAAGACTCTACAGTTTAGAGGGAGTATTGAACCTAAGCAAAGTTATACCTTTCTACGTTCACTGAAGTCAATGGGGACTAAAAGGGTGCAAGTCTGCTTAGGAGGGCACTGGGGGGGGGGAATGTGATAATTTGTGCTTGCCCACAGACTCTTTGGTAAAGCCATCCTTTAGTAAAAGAGGATGTAGTTCTGAAGCAGATTTACCTTAATCTGAAAAGAAACTAACAAATTATACAAGTGATGCTATGGAGAGAGAAAGTGAAGCCCAGGGAACTCCATGGATAAGAGTTAAATTCTGCTGCAAACAGATGAACAGACATAAGAACATAAGAGAAGCCAATGTTGGATCAGGCCAGTGGCCCATCCAGTCCAAAACTCTGTGTCACTCAGTAGCCAAAAATACCGCGGGCCATCAGGAGGTCCAGCAGTGGGGCCAGGACACTAGGAGCCCTCCCACTGTTGCCCTCCCCAAGCACGAAGACAAGCCCCCCAAAACAACCATGTGCACGGTTCTGCATATGTGTTATCATTAGTGCATTAGCAGTTCTCCATACCTTTTTCTCCTGAAACACATACAAGCATGAAAAGTACATTTTACATTGCCTTTAAACTATGACAAGCATTATTCCATTAAAATAACGTCTACATAAAGCTTGGGCTTGTTTGAATGTTTAAAGTTTAAACACACGGGTGACTTTCTTTTTCCCCGTCAGTTCAAGAATTTGTTGCTCCTGGGGCGTAAAACTAACAAGGTAGCTTTTCAGTGCTGTTTTATTAAATATAAGTAAACATGAGCTTGCTAAATCAAATCACGCAATTTAGAAGCACCAACAAATATTCCAGTTCAG
>NW_015168159.1:72964-83755 GCF_001447785.1 Gekko japonicus | reverse complement strand
GACCAATGTTCCCTCTAAGCTGTGGAGTCTTGTGAGCAAAAATTCTACTTTGTGAGCTACTGGCATTAAAGTTGTGAGTAAGCGATTTAGCTACTGCATAGATTAGTTTGCTCTGGAGCCCTCCTTCCCCAGTGAAGACAAAAATCTGTGAGCTGGAGGCTAAAAAACTGTGAGCTAGCTCACAGTAACTCAGCTTAGAGGGAGCACTGGTTCAGGCTTTTTTCAAGAAACCCCACATCACGGGTTTTGATACCACAACTCTTCAAGAACGGCAAAAAACTAGATAGCACCTGGAACAGAGCTACACAGGTGATAAACACTCATACAAGGAAAGGGAGAAGGGACTGGATGTTTTTAGTCTACAAAAAAGAAGATTAAGGAAGAACAGTTCGACAGTTTTCAAATATTTTAAAGCAGAGGTGTCAAACATGCGGTCCAGAGGCCGCATCAGGCCCCCGCCCCCCAGAGGGCTTCTATCAGGCCCACAAGGGACTGGCTGCCTTCTGCTTCTTCCTCCAGTTCTGCTGCTGCTGCTGTGTCATAGCTTGCTTTCCTAGACTCTCTCAATTGATCAGGAGAGATAGATAGGCAAGCTTCTGCTCCCTGCACTGGGATGAAGTTCCTCCCCCTCCCAGAGTGCTACAGCACAGAAATTTTGATGCAATATTTCAGACCAAAAAGTGTCAGTTATCCGAGACTGTTAAATAAACAACATATTGCAAGAATGCTAATGTTTCAAGCACGTTTTTACTTTAAGTAAAAAAATAAATCTTTGCGTTTGTGTCCATTATAAAGTTTATATCTCCGCTACCTGGCATTACATTTTATGACACACATGGCCCAGCCCGACAAAGTCCAATTTATGTCAAATCCAGCCCTCCATAACAAATGAGTTTGACACTCCTGTTTTAAAGGATGCTAGGAAAAAAGAAACGTAGGCCGAGCAGCAATGATCTTAAAGGGTGATGGAGAGCCAGTTTGGTGTAGTGGTTAAGTGTGCACAGGCTCTGGCACAGCTGTCCTTGAAAAAGAGCAGTTTGTGTCAGAGTTCTCCCAGCCCCGCCCACCTCACAGGGTGTCTGTTGTGGGGAGGGGAAGGGAAAGGAGTTTGTAAGCCGCTCTGAGACTCCGAGTGAAGGGCAGGGTATAAATCCAATCTCTTCTTCTTCTTCTTCTGGATTCGGCAGAGCCTTAGGGATAACTTCCCGACTATAAGAACAATATAACGGCCAAAGTAGCTACATAATACAGGAGGTAGATGTTACCTCAGCAGACATGTCCCCAACTTCACATTTTCTAGGGGGACTTAGAGGGTCAGTAGAGGAGAGGCATGTTTAAACCCTTCCCACTCCCACTCATTGGTGGCCAAAAGTACCATCAAGTTGCAACTGACTTACGGCAACTCTGTAGAGTTTCCCGGGCAAGAGACATTCAGAGGTGGTTTGCCATTGCTTGCCTCTGCGTAGCAACCCTGGACTTCTCTTAGTGGTCTCCCATCCAAGTACTAATCAGGGCTGTCCCTGTTTATCTTCTGAGATCGGACAATACCGAGCTACCCTGGCCATGGCAGACAAACAGGTAGTTGGCCATAGCCTGCCACTGCGTAGCAACCCTGGTGATCCTGCTTAGCTTCCGAGATCTGATGGGACCGGTGTTCCCTCTAAGCTGAGTTAGTGTGAGCTACCTCACCGTTTTTTAGCCTCCAGCTCACATATTTTTGTCTTAGCTCAGCCAGAATGGCTCCAGAGCAAACTAATTTATGCAGCAGCCAAATTGCTCGCTCACAACTTTAATGCCAGTAGCTCACAAAGTAGAATCTTTGCTCACAAGACTCCACAGCTTAGAGGAAGCATTGGATGGGACCAGCCTAGCCTGGGTCACCCAGGTCAGCCCCCCCCCGATTATCCGATGCAAATGCCCCCCCTCATGGGCAGTTCTCTCTCAGTCTCCAAGTACCCGTAAATTAGCTCTGTGTGGAAAACACTCTCATAACACTCAGCTCCACTTTAAGTAGGCAAGTTGTGACATGCTCTTCCTTATAGATTTCAAGAAACAGCCGAAATATCTTAGGGCCAACACATACATCCACAGCCTGGGACACACCAGAGAATAGAAACAAACTCCTCTCATGGCACGTACAAATTAAAATCTGGATGTGCGTACACCTATTCATGCATCCATCTGACCTGCACATATAAGCCGGCAGATAATTCCTGTAAGGCTAAGATAAAGGGGATTGTTTTGCCATGTACAAAGTCCCAAGTTCAATCCTAGGCCTCTGCAATTAAAGGATCAGGTAGCAGGTGCGGGGAAAGACCCTTTTCAGCTTGACATCCTGGAGAGCTCAAGCCAAGGAATGAGTCAGATGAGGGGAGGTGTAGAGCATCTGCTTGGCATGTAGAAGGTCCCAAGGTTCAATCCCCAACATCTCCAGTTAAAGGATCTGGCACTAGCTGATGTGGAAGACCCACTGCCTGAGACCTTGGAGAGCTGCCACCAGTCTGAGTAGGCAATACTGACCTTGATGGACCGATGGTCAGATTCAGTAGAAGGTAGCTTCATGTGTTCGTGGAGTAAAAGAGATCTCAGGGTAAGGGTGGACTGTAAACTAAATATGAGCCGTCAGTGCGATGCGGTGGCAAAAAAGGCACATTCAGTCTTGGGTTGTATTAAAAGGGCCATAGCATCGAAATTGCAGGAAATCATTGCCCCTCTGTATACCGCCCTGGTCAGGCCACACCTGGAGTACTGTGTGCAGTTCTGGAAGCCTCATTCAAAAAGGATGTGGGCAAAATCGAGAGGGTGCAGAAGAGAACGACGAGGATGATCAGGGGTCTGGAGACCGAGCCCTATGAGGAAAGGCTGAGGGCCTCGGGAATGTTTAGTTTGGAGAAGATGAGATTGAGGGGGGACATGATTGCTCTCTTTAAATATTTGAAAGGCTGTCATTTGGAGGAGGGCAAGGAGCTGTTCCAGTTGGCAGCAGAGGAGAGGACCCGAAGCAACGGGTTTAAGTTACATGCAGAAAGGTATCGGCTGGATATTAGGAAAAACCTTTTCACGGTCAGAGTGGTTCAATGGTGGAATCAGCTGCCTAGGGAGGTGGTAAACTCCCCTTCACTGGCAGCTTTCAAGAAGAGGCTGGACGAACATTTGTCAGAGATGTTTCAGGCTGGTCCTGCACTGGGCAGAGGGTTGAACTAGATGGTCCGTATGGCCCCTTCCAACTCTACGATTCTATGAGTACTGGTCTGCCTCAGTATACAGCCGCTCAATATTCATCTAAATGCATTTGCCTAGATGCTCTAAGCATGACTGGCACTAGTTACTTCAACCAGCTGTAGCATTTTCCCTCAACGCCTTCATGCTCAAGGACCAAGGCTCTGATTGGGTGGTAAGGTTGAAAGGAAGAGGACACGGACATGTGATCCCAAAAGGGAGAGATCCCCGGCAACCAGTGTTCCCTCTAAGCTGAGTTAGTGTGAGGCTAGCTCACAGTTCTTTAGTCTCTGGCTCACACATTTTTGTCTTAGATCAGGAAGGATGGCTCCAGAGCAAACTAATTGATGCAGTAGCCACATCGCTCGCTCACAACTTTAATGCCAGTAGCTCACAAGGTAGAATTTTTGCTCACAAGACTCCAACAGCTTAGAGGGAGTATCGCCAGCAACCTTTTCATCTGCCTTCAGATCGTATCCACAAGCCCCAGTACTCCTACCCCACATGGTCTGAAAGAACTTGTGATGATGACTTAACTCAGCTGCCAGGAATTTTTCAGAGAGCACATGCTATCTGATTGGGCAAACCCCTTACACAACTCCTGGCTTTTGTGCAGATACTAACCTAAGCAACGGCAGCAATTCCCTGCTAACGGCGATGTGACCTCAACCTTCTGGTGGTTCTTCTTGAGGGGCCCTTCCAAGCTCCATCTCTAACCTACTAAACCTGGCAGTACCTCCCTCATGAAGGTAAAGGTCTCCCTTGCTCGAAAGCCAGTTGAATCCAATTCTAGGGTTGCGGTGCTCATCTCCGTTTCAAGCATGGACGGCTTCAAGAGGGAACTGGATAAACATATGGAGCAGAGGTCCATCAGTGGCTATTAGCCACAAGGTATAGATAGGGGCTCTGGGGCAAGTGATGCTCTGTCTTCTTGGTGCTTGGGGGGGGGGGGTTCAACAGTGGGAGGGCTTCTAATGTCCTGGCCCCACTGGGGGACCTCCTGATGGCCCCTGGTATTTTCGGTCACTGTGTGACAGAGTGTTGGACTGGATGGGCCATTGGCCTGATCCAACATTGGCGTCTCTTATGTTCTTATGTTAATGTTTAAGAGCCAGCACTGTCTGAAGACATTTCCGTGGTCATGTGGCCGGCATGACTAAACACCAAGGTGCACGGCATGCTGTTACCTTCCCACTGAAGTGGTACCTATTTCTCTACTTACAATTTCTTGCTTTCGAACTGCTAGGTTGGCAGGAGACCTCCCTCATGCATTAGCTTAAAGTCTTGCTCTGTAGTGACCACGGCTATGCCCTTCTCAAGTGTCAGCCTTTGCTGCAAAAATACAATGTACTGAAAGCCTGACAGCACCCCGATATTTAGAGAGTTTATCTTCCTTCCTTCCTAATACCCAGCTCCTGTTTTCTTCTGCACTGGCACACTGCATGTGTGAGCAGTCAACTTATGTTCAATACACTAAATGGAAAGCAGAAAACTTCAGAAATAATTTTTGCAGCCACAAAGGCAGGAAACTGGCACGGCCTGTTTTCTAGAATTTCATTCAACCACAGATATCCTAACAACAGGGAGAAAGGAAGTTCAAGCCATTGTGAGATATGTTTCCAAACAACCAGAGAATAGGAAACGATGTTTAGGAGACTCCTTAACTTTATATTTCCTCCCAGAACTTTAATGAAAAAGTAGGCCATGGTGGAAAGAGTCCAGAATACTTAAGCATTTGAGTATCATGGAGAGGATCAATTGGCTCCATAGCTTACCTGTGTCGCCAAATTTTGCCTCTGTTATCTAAAGCTATTTCCAAACTTGTCTAGTTGTGCACAAGATGTCAAGAAATACTCCCTGGGTAGGTCAAAAAATGTCCACTCCCAGTTCCCCAAAGACCAAAACACCCCTCCACCAGTGTTCCCTCCAAGCTGAGTTAGGGTGAGCTGGCTCAGTTTTTTAGCCAAATATATACAAGGGGGACCAGCAATTCAAAGCAGTACAATAATAATGATGAAAAATTGCTGTGAGTTCACAAATCACAATGAATAGACAATAATAACTAGTACAGAATTGACGCTTGATGATGTTTATAATTTCTATGTTTTCAGAACACAGGACGTCAAATACGGAAGGTGAGTGATACGAACATCTCGAGTGGTTGTTCGTTTCGAGACAACTCTTTTTCAACCAAATTCAGTTCTCTGGTTGTCTTATTGTGTTTAGCTGTGATATCAATCTTATCCAACATCCGTAAAGCACATAGGCTAACAAGTTTTAACAGCACAAGGGCTAACAAATTCTAAATTCGGACAACAAGTCTTGATATCTGTGTTCTGAAAACATAGAAATTATAAACATCATCAAGCGTCAATTCTGTACTAGTTATTATTGTCTATTCATTGTGATTTGTGAACTCACAGCAATTTTTCATCAGTTTTTTAGCCCCCGGCTCACACATTTTTGTCTCAGCTCAGGAAGGATGGCTCCAGAGCAAACTAATTTATGCAGTAGCCAAATGGCTCACTCACAACTTGAATGCCAGTAGCTCACAGAGTAGAATTTTTGCTCACAAGACTCCACGGCTTAGAGGGAGCATTGGACCAGGTGCTATGATTCAATGTACTGAAATGGGCAGAAGTCGAGCACACTTAAGAGCCACGAGGTAAGCATGAAACTTGAGCTGACAGGTTGTTGAGGGGACAGACCTTCAGTCTTGCACAAAGGTTTGATGACAGAAAAGCCAGAAACCCCAAAGCAATTATTAGGGGCCCTGGCTCAGTGGCAGAAAACTTGCCCTGCGTGCAGAAGGTCCCAGATTCTCTAGTTTAAAGGGGCAGGCAGGAGGCAATGTGAAGGATCAGCTTCCTCTTAGCAGGTACCCAGAATCACAATTCCATTAAACTGGACACAAGGAATGCAGACACAAGACAAGACTTGCTGGTAAGCAATATCAGGGAGTGAAACCTGTTAATGTCGACTCACCTAGGCTACCATAAAGTAAAGGTAAAGGTTCCCTTGCTCAAAAGCCAGTTGAATCTGACTCTAGGGTTGCGATGCTCATCTCCGTTTCAAAGCCGAAGAGCCAGCGCTGTCCAAAGACGTTTCCGTGGTCATGTGGCCGGCATGACTAAACACCAAGGCGCACGGAATGCTGTTACCTTTCCACCGAAGCAGTACCTATTTATCGACTTGCAATGTCTTGCTTTCGAACTGCTAGGTTGGCAGGAGCTGGAACTAGAGATGGGAGCTCACTCCGTCATGCGGCACCCTGGGTCTCAAACTGCTGAACTACTGACCTTCCACAGCCTGCAGTTCAGCATCTTAACCACTTGAGCCACCGCAGCTCATACAAACATGAAAAAGACTAGACAGATGAAGCTGCCTTATACCGGATAGGACCACATCACCAACGGTCATAACGTCAGGAGGACACGGGTTAATTCTATTAGAAATTATTTATTCTTATTTTATTTTTATCCCACCCTACCCTGCAATCAAAAGTGGGGCTGAACATGCAGCGGCTGTATGTAGTGGCAGCTGCATGTTTTGTCTAACTTCTAGCCAGTTTGGTGTAGTGGTTGAGGGCGCGGACTCTAATCCGGGAGAACCAGGTTTGATTCCCCCACTCCTCCACTTGCACCTGGCTGGATGACCTTGGGCAAGCCGTAGTTCTGATAAGAGCTGTTCTTGAAAAAAGAGCAGTTTCTGTCAAGAGCTCTCTCGGCCCCACCTACCTCACAGGGTGTCTGTTGTGGGGAGGGGAAGGGAAAGGAGTTTGTGAGCCGCTCTGAGACTCCTTTCGGTAGTGAAGGGCAGGGTATAAATCCAATCTCCTCCTCCTCCTCCTAGCATGGCTCTCAGCTGCTGTGATTGGCAGAAACTCCCCATGAAGCAGTGTTACACTGAACCAGACCACTGGTCTAGCAGCATGGCAGCAGCTTTCCAGGGCCACAGGCAGAGGTATTCCACATCACATGGCCTGTTTAACTGGAGATGCCGAGGACTGAATCTGGGACCTTCTGTATTCTCTACTGCCAGGTCATAGCCCCCTCCCCTAAACGAAGTTAGTTTATCAAAGTCTAATCAGCACTGCCTGCTCTGACTGGTAGCAGCTTTCCAGGATCTCTGGTAGAGGTCCTTCACATTACTGACTACCTGGTCTTTTTAACTGGAGGTTCCAGGGATTGAATATGGGACCTTCTGCAAGCCAAGTGGATGCTTGGGGCTCTTTAGCTTGGAGAAACGACAACTGAGGGGTGACATGATCGAGGTTCACAAGATTATGCATGAGATAGAGCAGGTAGAGACAGAAGTCCTTTTCTCCCTTTCTCACAAGAAACGCGTGGGCACTCAATGAAACTGCTGAGCGGTCGGGTTAGAACGGATCAAAGGAAGTCCTTCTTCACCCAAAGAGTGATGAACACGTGGAATTCACTGCCACAGGAGGTGGCGGCGGCTACAAGTATGGACGGCTTCAAAAGGGAATTAGATAAGCATATGGACCAGAGGTATTAGCCACAAGGTATAGATAGGAAATCTCAGTCTGGGGCAAGGGATGCTCTGTATTCTTGGTGCTTGGGGGGGGGGGTCAATAGTGGGAGGGCTCCTAGTGTCCTGGCCCCACTGCTGGACCTCCTGATGGCACCTGGTATTTTTGGCCACTGTGTGACAGAGTGTTGGACTGGATGGGCCATTGGCCTGATCCAACATTGGCTTCTCGTATGCTCTTATGCTTATGCTCTAACACTTAGCCATGGCCCCTCCCCGAGCACAGGATCCAGAGTTTTTAAAGAGGTGAACTGAAGGCCCAGAAGCCCGCCTGCACACCCACCTTTCTCTCTCCCACCACCAAGAAGAGTGTGAATGAGGGCTCTTTTTGTAGCAGGAACTCCTTTGCATATTAGGCGACACACCCCTAATGTAGCCAATCCTCCAAGAGCTTACAGAGCTCTTCTTACAGGTGCTACTGCAAGCTCTTGGAGGATTGGCTACATTAGGGGCGTGCTGCCTAAGATGCAAAGGAGTTCCTGCAACAAAAGGAGCCCTTATCTGGGTAACTTCAACAGGGGCTGCAGCAGCAGCCCTGTAATCAGCATCTCAAGTTTATCTCCTTTCAGGAGGAATGGAGCCAATTAAAATTTGTTAAAACAATCTGCTAATTTGAATCAACGAGATGTGAAACCTGTAAAACAAATGACTCATGCTTTGCCAACACCTTTCAGTCGCCATCAAGGCCTTTCAACTGGTAGACCGCAACCCTACCACCAGAACGTACCCTGACCTAATAAAAAAAGGGAGAGGGTCATATCAGCCATACAGCGATCGTTTCCTGGTTTTATTTTGGAAACAGAAAAGACTGTCACAAAGAAGGAATGTAAAAGCGGGCTCTACGGCCAAGGCTGGGCTTCACGCAAAATCCCACATCAGAAACGACTGAACAGTCATTGCAATGCAACACTTTCTACCTAGAGTAATACAGTCTTTGGCTCCTTTCTCATCATCTCCATCCCAGATTAATTTCTTTAATGCGACGGCTAAAAGGTTGCCTCTGCTCATCACCAGACAACCAATCTGGCTCCATTTTCTAAAGCTTTGCTTCGATGACCAACAGCTGTGTCATAAAGCAGAATAGCTCACCTTTCTGGAGCCCAAGGAGAGAATCGCAGCAATAAAGCAGCTTGGAACTAGATAAGGCAGAATTCATCTCCTGCCGGTTGAAGCGACGGGCTAACTTTGTCTTTCACCCTTGAACACGCACTAGGACACAGCCCGCAGCCTGACACACACACACAGCACAAATCGCAGAGGCACCCAACAGCCAGAAGGCAGCCATACGCATTAAACTGCAAACGGATACTTGGCCGGCTGAAGACGCGAGACCCACAGAGCCTCTTCCATGGCACACAGCGCCAGCATCCGGTATGGATGGCTTTCACTTTCTCCTCGAGGGGAGAGATAGCACTGCCAACCGGGCAACGTAATATTCCCCAGCAATGAGTTGTGTTGTGGTGCCACCGTACCCTATAATTCCAAGATATTGATAAAGCATAAAAGAGGCCATGAAGCGGATCACTGGCTTTTTACGCAGCCGCATTTAGAGAAAGCATCTCTGGCCTGTGGGAAAGAATCACGGCATCTTCCATTCAGCCCTAGACAGAGCATGGGACACCCGCCGCTTCCCAAAGCCATCCCAAAGATGCCGGTTAACACATCCCATAGTAAGAAGTGCATGATATCCCGAGGAGTCATTAATTATGGAGACCTCTCGACTCTCTCCCTTCCCGTCATCGTGAATCACAGCACATACACACAAAAATCCTAAATATAAACCCGTTACTTAAATCATCGGTGAGTGTTTAACTCAAGGCATTAACAGCCACCCTAAGCAAGAAGTGTATCCTTCCAAGCCCACTGAATTCAATGGATTTAGAATGGGGCAACTCTGCAAAGGATGATTACATGGGGGGGGGACACACAGAGACAGAGACACATTCAAAGGATAACAGCTTTTCCCTTGCACATTAGTACAAGGACAGGAAGAAGAAGAAGAGATTGGATTTATACCCCGCCCTTCACTACCCAAAGGTGTCTCAGAGCACTTTACAATCTCCTTTTCCCTTCCCCTCCCCACAACAGACACCCTGTGAGGTAGGTGGGGCTGAGAGAGCTCTTGACAGAAACGGCTCTTTTTCAAGAACAGCGCTTATCAGAACTATGGCTTGCCCAAGGTCATCCAGCAGGTGCAAGTGGAGGAGTGGGGAATCAAACCCGGTTCTCCCAGATTAGAGTCCACGCACTTAACCACGACACCAAACTTTCTTATACCTTGCCCCCCCCCACTTCTGAAGATGATTCCCAGAACAACAACCACCTTTTCCCCACATGAAATGTCCAGCCCACAATATTACTAAGCCCCAGTTCCAGAGAATGCACAAAACCCCCATCTTTGCTTCCCCCCGCCCCCTGCCCCCCCCCCCAGAGCATAACTTTCCTCCCAATGACTTAATCTCTTTTTCTTGCCAATATCTCCAATGGCGTTCAGGGAGAACCTCCTCAGAGCTGAAGCTGTGGGGTGGGCAGAGAGAGCCCTCCCCTTCTAGAGCACACCCTGCAGCCCTGCCCCAGCTCCACGACCACCACCCCCACTCCCTCGCCCCCCACCCTGCATGCCAGGCCCCGCTGCTCCACCCCAGCAGCCCCTCCTCCCAACCTTACCTGATACCTCCCCCACACATGCTCCCTGCCTCCCTTTGCACAACCCAGCTTAGCCTTTCCATCTCCCCTCCAGCATCATCCTCTTCATGCCCCACAGCCAGACCTCCTACTTCCCCAACACCACCCTCCTCCACACTGGAACCCCAACAAGGCCCCTCCCCAATCCTTTTTATTTATTTTCGCATTTATATCCTGCCCATCCTGTAAACGGGCTCTTTCTTACCCCACCAACTGCCCCCTATCTCCCCTTCAGCACCTCATCTTCTCCTCACCCCCATCCCAAGGAAACCCCGACGCGGCCCCTCCCTCTATCTCCCCTTCCCCCCCATTCCAGGCCTCACCTTCTTCTCAGCA
>NW_015168159.1:70053-71225 GCF_001447785.1 Gekko japonicus | reverse complement strand
ATTTCTGCCTGAGCCACAAGCAAAGAGGAGCGTAAGTGGTGAAGGAGGCGGCAGTGGCTGTAGCGGAGGGGTGATTGGAGTGTGCGTGTGCCTACGTTGCTGTTTTTCTCCTGTACTGGAGCTGCTTTGTCTTTCCCACCAGTGTCACCACCCCCTGTATTGAAAGCCGTATCACCAGGCTCTGACGTCACCTCAATGGCGACGAAAGTAGTCATAACAGTCCCCTAGTGGTGATGTGGGGCTAAGCGGGCAGTTTGAATTCAGTTGGTGCAGTGTTGGGGAGAGATTTCAGTTAGTCCCGACAGCCGGCTCAGGCCGACGGGCATGCGCGGGCCCGAGACGGCCGGGCGCTCGCGCATGCGCGCCCTCCGCCGCCCGAGCCTGAGATAGAACGCGAGAATCCACCTGGGTCTTCTGTTTTTTTCTTGCGAAGGGATCAGCTCGCTCCAGGCAGGCAGGCAGGCAGGCAGGCAGGCAGGCGGGCGGGGGGAGGAAAGGGAGAAATGCGGCAAGGGAGCCGGGCCGAGGCGCCAGCGCGTAGGCGCCGGACAGAATGGAGAAAGAAAGGCGTTCGATAAACTGATTTGTTATATATATATATATAACACACACACACACACACCCGTACTTTTTCGCTTCTCTTCCTTCTCTCTCTCTTGCAGTTGCTGCTGAAATGGGGATGAGAAGGAGTCTATATTTTCCTCTAATCTACTCAAAAGAAGTTCCATTGGAAGATTGATGCCAAGTGGTGCTTCTGTAGAAATCCCCCCCTTTTTAAATTTGTGTGTATGTGTGTGTGTGTGTGGGGGGGTGCGTGCATGCGTGTGTCAAACTTCTCTCCCCCTCAAAAAAGCTTGCTTCCGAGGAGACGCAACTGGAGTGGCAAAGCCCCCCCCATGGCTCTTTTCTGCCTGGGGGGCTCGTGAGCGTTTGCACTGCAAATCCTGGTGCCCGTGCATTTGCACACAGCGAAGCCTGTGATGCATTCCCCCACCCCGTCCCGAAACGGCGAACGCATCTCTCCCCCCCCCCGCTGCAGGCTGCTTGCGTGACCCATAGCGCCACGGGGGTCTCCGTCCTCTGCAGCACCCAGAGGCTCCCTCCGAAGGCCCGGCGAGCGGTGCACATTAGACACGGTGGCCTATGCAATCACCCCCCCCCTTCCCCGACTT
>NW_015168159.1:25968-70022 GCF_001447785.1 Gekko japonicus | reverse complement strand
CCTGACGATGCAAGGGCGGGGGGGAGACTTTTTCTTGAAAGTGCGCCGGTCAACCTAAGCTTTTGCGAGCCTCTTGGGGGCTTGCTGCGCAGGAAACGGGGGGGTGCAGCCAGCAGAGGCCCTAGCAAGAGCCCACCGCACCAGGCATTCCTCCACAACGGGGGAAGGCCCAGTGCTTCCAGGTAGTCTCAAAATTACTGGGAATAAAATTAAAAGGCTCCGGGTGGGAAATAAAAATTATGTTCCCTGACCGGGAATCGAACCCGGGCCGCGGCGGTGAGAGCGCCGAATCCTAACCACTAGACCACCAGGGAAGCTTGCATAAAGGGGTACCCGTACTGCTTATCTTTCAGAGTAGAGCTACCTTTTAATATATATATATATATGGGTTTTGCCTTAACATCTGTTTTGCAAGCGTCCTGTTTGAAGAAAACGATTCTGTTCTGCGTTTCGTCCTCCTCGCTAGAAGAACTGAAAGACTCGTGCTAGCGTGGGACAGCATTTATTCTCCCATCTGCAATGCCGAGCTGAAGAGCGAACCTCAACCGTGCGACTTTAGTTTTAAATGTAAAACACCGAATGACTTCTCGATGAAAATATTAGCCGTGGCTAGGGGTTGCCGGCTCTGGGTCGGGAAATCCCAGGAGATTTGGGAGGGGTTGGAGCCTGGGGAGGGCGGGGTTTGAAGAGGGGCGGGACTTCAGCAGGGTGTGATGCCACAGAGTCCAACCCTCCAAAGCAGCCATCCCCGCCCCCCCCGGGATTAATCAGCCGCCTGGAGATCAGTCGGAATCCCCCCCCCCATCTCCAGTCACCACCTGGAGATTGGCAACGCCACTGATGGCATGCATTGTCGAAACGGCTCTGCCTGGAAATGAAATGGAGGAGGAGACCTTTCTTCTAACCACAGATTATGCAATCCAGAGTTTTCCCCAACAGCTATGACGGTTTGTACTTTAGCCTTCCTGCCTGGCCGGCCATCATTGTAATGGTGCTGGGATTTCAAGCAAGTTCCGATAGACCCAGTAGCGGCACCGATCTTTAGCATTTATGTAAAGGAGGGTTTTTTTAATGCTCCACGTCTCCACGTGTATCGTTTCTTTGCTTAACGCAGGGTTCCCATTTCTTGCAAAAAAATGAAGGTAGACTACAAAATGTTAAAAGGGTGCAATCAAGAGGGCTTTAAAAAAATCCAGTATGCAGCAGTGTTCCCTCTAAGCTGAGTTGGTGTGAGCTAGCTCCCAGTGTTTAGCCTCCGGCTCACCCATTTTTGTCTCAGCTCAGGAAGGATGACTCCAGAGCAAACTAATTGATGCAGCAGCCAAATCGCTGGCTCATGACTTTAATGCCAGGAGCTCGCAAAGTAGAATTTTTGCTCACAAGACTCCACAGCGTTGGTGTGCAGTGAGATACAGAACTAGGCAAAAACCAGAAAAACAGTGCAAAGAGAAAATAGTCTGATGACATACCCTCAAGCACGCAGAGAATGGATTAGGGAGGTAGAAGACTCGAAGCGGATTACGCAGTACAAATCGAGACAGTGTACAAGAAAAAGACATCCGACTCTGGTTGCCAACTCTAGGTCTGGAAATTCCTGGATATTTGGGGGTGTAGCCTGGGGAAGGTGTACTTTGGGGGGGGCGGCCCTCCAAAGCTGCCATTTACTCCAGGGAAACTGATCTTTATGGTCTGGAGCAGTGTTCCCTCTAAGCTGTGGAGTCTTGTGAGCAAAAATTCTACTTTGTGAGCTACTGGCATTAAAGCTGTGAGCGAGCCATTTGGCTGCTACATAAAGTAGTTTGCTCTGGAGTAATGCTCCCTCTAAGCTGTGGAGCCTTGTAAGCAAAAATTCCACTTTATGAGGTACTGGCATTAAAGTTGTGAGCGAGTGATTTGGCTGCTGCATAAATCAGTTTGCTCTGGAGCCCTCCTTCCTGAATGGAGACAAGAATGTGTGAGCCGGAGGCTAAAAAAACTGTGAGCTAGCTAACACTAACTCAGCTTAGAGGAAACACTTGTTCTGGAGTCATCCTCCCTGAACAGAGACAAAAAAATGTGTGAGCCGGAGGCTAAAAAAACTGTGAGCTAGTTCACACTAGCTCAGCTTAGAGGGAACACTGCTCTGGCGCCATCCTTCCTGAACGGAGACAAAAAAATGTGTGAGCCGGAGGCTAAAAAAAACTGAGCTAGCTCACACTAGCTCAGCTTAGAGGGTACACTGCTCTGGAGTCATCCTTCCTGAAGGGAGTCAAAAAAATGTGTGAGCCGGAGGCTAAAAAAACTGTGAGCTAGCTCACACTCACTCATCTCTGCTCTGAAGATCAGTTGTCATATCTCTACAGGCCCTGCCAGGGGGTTGGCAACTCTGCCAACATCCAATAGGACTAAGACCACAGTAGTGTGAATAACCATACTATATTAGACTCCATACAGATATAATGGAGGAGGAAAATGGTATTACATCAGTAGCAATTAGTGCAGCAAATGTTTGGAGGGGGTGTTTGGGGGGGAAAGGGATGGAAGAGAAACTTGCAAAGACCGGGGGGGGGGGTGCATAAGAACATAAGAGAAGCCAATGTTGGATCAGGCCAATGGCCCATCCAATCCAACACTCTGTGTCACACAGTGGCCAAAAATACCAGGTGCCACCAGGAGGTCCAGCAGTGGGGCCAGGACACAAGAAGAGGAGGAAGAGGAAGAAGAAGAAGAGATTGGATTTATACCCCACCCTTCACTACCCAAAGGTGTCTCAGAGCGTGTCCCCTCCACACAGCAGACACCCTGTGAGGTAGGTGGGGCTGAGAGAGCTCTTGACAGAAATGGCTCTTTTTCAAGAACAGCTCTTACCAGAACTACAGCTTGCCCAAGGTCATCCAGCCAGGTGCAAGTGGAGGAGTGGGGAATCAAACCCGGTTCTCCCAGATTAGAGTCCGCGCACTTCACCACTACACCAAACTGGCTCTAGAAGCCCTCCCACTGTTGCCCCCACCCCCCAAGCACCAAGAAGACAGAGCATCACATGCCCCGGAGTCCCTGTCAATCCCTTGTGGCTATAGCCACTGATGGACCTCTGCTTCATATGCTTATCCAATTCCCTCTTGAAGCCGTCCATGCTTGTAGCTGCCACCACCTCCTGTGGCAGTGAATCAAGAGTACCAAAGAATGGGCTGTAGGGGGCTCTGGGGCTCCGTGGTGGAGCATCTCCTTGGCAACCCAGATGATGAGGGGGCTGGGGGCCTTCCCTCAGGGGAAAGGCTGAAGAGTCTGGGATTTTCCAGCTGAGAAAAAAGACGACTAAGGGGGGGGGGGACCTAATAGAGGTTTATAAAACTCGGCATGGGGTGGAGAAAGTTGGCCAAGAGAAATTTCTCTACCTCTCCCCAAATACTAGGACTCCAGGGCATCCAGTGGAGCTGATGGGCAGTAGATTCAGGAGAAACAAAAGGAAATACTACTTTACACAGAGAGTGATTAAAATGTGCAATTCGCTGCCAGAGGATACAGTGACGGCCACAGGAATAAACAGCTTTCAAAGGGGCTTAGATAGATTCATGGAGGATGTCTGTCAGTGGCTACTAGGCATGGGGACTGAGGGGAACCTCCAAGTTTAGAGGCACTAATCCTCTGAATCCCAGAGCCAGGAGGCACCATCAGGGAAAGGCCTCGGCCTCTATGCCCTGTTGTTGGCCGCCCACAGATGGGCCACTGTGTGAGACAGGATGCTGCACTAGATGGACCACTGGTCTGATCCAGCAGGGCTCTTCTGATGTTCTTGTGGCGTGCAGAAGTTCCCAGGTTTGGTCACTGGTATCTCCAGGTAGAAGATGATGTGACAGACCTCTGCTTGAGACCCTGGAGAACCACTGCCAGTCTGAGTTGATGGACCAAAGGTCTGATTCGGTAGAAGGCACCTGTGTTCATGTGACCTTTGGGGAGGGGCTGTGGCTCAGTGGCAGAGCATCTGATTGGTTTGCAGAAAGTCCCAGGTTTCCCGGCATCTCCAGTTAAAAACAAACCAGGCGGTAGGTGACCTCAGCCTGAGACCTTGGAGAGCCCCTGCTAGTCTGAGTAAACAATATTGACCCTGGTGGACCAAAGGTCAGATTCAGGATAAGGCAGCTTCAGGGGTGCTCTCCAGGGGTCATTTCCTGCAGGAGCGCACAGGAGCGGAGCTCCGACAGTAAAGGGCCCAGGGGGTGGGCACATGCAACAAGCCCCACCCCCTGCTCCCAGCAGCCCTCAGTCAGAGCAAGAAGCAGCCAGGTAAGTTGCAGAGGGCCCCCCCCCCCCAAAAAAAAACAGTCCAGTGGCACCTTTAAGACCAAGTTTTATTCAGGTACAAGCTCTCCCTCCTCTGCGAGGACAGATCTGCACGTTCCCCCACCCAATAGCTAGCAATCCAAAACAGTCCAGTGGAGCCTGAGCGGTGGGTGTTGCCTGCTGACACACTTCCGGTGATGTCAGGGGGCGTGGCATATGCAAATAAGCTATGCTAATGAGTTGTGCTAATGAGCTCCTGCACCTCTTTTTCTATTAAATGACCCCTGGTGTTCTCTCTCAGCTTCATGGCAGAGTAGGGATTTGAACCTGAGTCTTGCTGGGTTTCTGTCCAGGAAGTGGCCTCTGCAAAGACTATTTTAACAATCTGAACAATTCACAAAAACACGGAGGCACTAGAGCTCCCATGTGCGATCAGGGCCCTGCGGGACTTATTGCAGTTCCGCAGGGCCTGCAAGATGGAGCTCTTCCGCTGGGCATTTGCTTGAGGCAGCGGACGTCCCCCTCTCTTCCCCTCCAGCTTCTCTGGCCCAAACTTTTCCCGGCCAGTTGTCCACCAGTGGCCTGTTTCTGACTAGTCATCTGACAACTTTTATAGTTACACGGTACCTTACAATTTTGTGTGTAAACTGTTCTTTTAACACTGTTTTAATTGTATATTTAACTGTTGTACACAGCCCTGAGCCCATTGGGGAGGGCGGTATATAAATCTAATTATGTTCCCCCAAGGGCACTACGGTTGGGGGCAAAACGTCTTTTGGCTGTCCCAGCCCCTAGAGATTTCAAATATGCTGCGACTAGGGCCAGGGCTTTTTCGGTGGCGGCTCCTATCTGGGGGAATGAGCTCCCGGAGAAGATCAGGGCCCTGGCGGGACCTTATGCAGTTCTGCAGGGCCTGCAAGACGGAGCTCTTCCGCCAGGCTTTTGAGTAGGAGCTACACCATCACCACGCTGCCATTTTTGGCAATGCGAACTGGCCTTGGAACTGAAGAGCGGACATAGCGCAGACCGATCAAGAAGAGACAGTAGAACCTCTGAAACATTGCATTGGAGACCCCGTCTTGGATGATATGTTGTTATGAGCACCGATTTTAAATGTAAGATGTAAATGGAATAGATTGTTTTATCTGGTTTTTACTGTTATGTATGGCAATTGCCTCTCGTTAGCCGCCCTGAGCCCATGTGGAAGGGCGGGATATAAGTCTAATTAATTAATTAATTAATTAATTAATGAGCTCCTGCACCTCTTTTTCTATGAAATGACCCTTGGTTTAGGCTATACTTTTTTTTACGAGGCTTTCATTGGGCCCGTATGTATGTTTTTAGCTCTCTTTCTAATAAATACTTGTATTTTTGTATATTATAAGTTTTAACTAGGTGCTTAATACTGGCCCTTTCGTTAGACTTTCTTCTCACCCTTTTTGGTTCTGGATTCCAGTTTTTGGGTCAGGTTTGTTTTCCTCTCCCTGTGTCTTTCAGTCCCAAATCTCCAGGCGTTCCCCAACCTGGATCTGGCTACCCTATACCCCTGCCCCTCACCGGTGGCCAGGGGGCGGAAACCTGGCAGCCAGCCACACTTTCTGGCAACAATTTTGAGGTATAATTTTACTTCCTGGCCTTCTTCGCTCCCCAACTCCCCTCCCCCCTCCATTGTTCCAGTTTTATTGACAGGAACATACCAGACAGCAGCCCACGTACAATAAAATTGTAGCGCTGGAGGAATGATTCATACCTCAGCCTCCCCAGGAGCCCGACAGGTAGGGCCAAACGTCTGGGAGTGACTCAGCCCCTGCAAGTAAGCAGAAGGATAAATCCTTCCAGCCGCCTCCTTGCTATACCCGGGAGGGATTCCAGCAGGTGCTGAATGACAATCTCAGCTCTGGAAGGACTTTTCCAATCAAGCAAACCTCCAAGTTCTCTGCAAGCCAGGGCTCCCTTCGTTCGTTCTGAGCAGGTATTCCTCCGTGCCTGTTTATCGTCTCCTTTTTGAAAACTCGGTTTCTCTTTAGTCATCAATCCAGGCTGCGTTGGCATAGATTGAGAACGTTCAGGAAATTAATAGACTAACTAAAATAGGAAGGGGAGCCAAAAAACTTAAATACTTGGGAATAGAAATTCATAAGAACATAAATAAGATAGTGGGGGAAAATGATAAAAAAGTATGGCAGAAGATAACGAGAGAAATGAAGGGCTGGAAGAGGAAAACTTTGAATATAACAGCTAGAGTTAAAAGTGTTAAGATGTTTTGGATACCAAGATTATTATATTTATTTCAAACAATACCATTAACAATTAACAAACAAAACATGGACATTTGGAACACAATGGTAAGAGAATGGATTTTTGGAAGCAAAAAATATAGAATAGCAAAAAAGTTGGTATATAACCATAGTTCAGAGTTAGGGTGGGGAGTACCTAGGGTTGCCAAGTCAATTTTTCTTACCGGCGGGGGAGCCTCACTGGGCTCCGGGAGCTGTCTATTGATGTGCGCGCATGCGCTGCCAGCACGTCACCGGAAGTGATCGGGGCCACGCCCCCAACGTGGTTGCGTCACCTCTGGTGACGCAGCCACGCTGCACTTCGGGGGGCAGCGTTCCCCCCAGGGCCTGATTCCGTGGCAGCGGGAATCAGGCCTCCGAAGTGGGGGTTTACGCACCACCCGCCCCTACTTGGCAGCCCTAGAAGTACCGGATATAACAAGTTATTACGAAGCTTTTCAGCTAAAAGCATTACTAGAAATAGAAGAAGGAAGAAATCAGAAATGGGTCAGGTTTGAAAACGAAGCAAATAAAGGAGTAGGAAGATTCGGTATTTTCACAAGCAAACAGGTTAAAGATCCCAAGATGAAGCTGGGGCCTAGGGAAAGCACCTTAGCAGTTTGGAGGAAGTGGCAAACAAAATGGTTAACACCAACGTCCAAATGGGCACCACTGGAGGCGCTAGAAGAGGAAGGCGCAGATTATAGATGGTGGGAACTACTTAAACAAAAAGGGTACAGTAGAATACAGGATATGCTGACTGCAAACACTTTAAAACCACTTCGAGACATAGAAGAGAAAGTAGGTACAAAAATATTGGTTAAAGGTAGCAGGCTTATATACAAAGATTTTTTAAAAAATTGAAAATAGCAATATGGATATAGAAGAACCGATAGAAGAAATATATAAATTAATGAGGGAAACTAAAAGAGGAATAGTGGGAATATATAAGAAAATGGTGTCAGATAAAGAGGGAATAATAGCCCATCTTCAAGTGAAATGGAGTACAGAAACCCAAATAACGGAGCAGAGAGCAAAAAAGTTAATGGAAGGAATCAAGAGAAATACATAAGTTTAGGGAAATGGAATTAAAATTCTGTACCAAATGGTACAGAACCCCAGCCACCCTAACAAATATGTTTTTAGGGTTAAGCCCAAAATGCTGGCACTGTAAAAGTGCAAAAGGATGGTATTCCCACATGTGGTGGGAATGCCCCGAGGCTAAAAAAAACTATGGAATAATATATTAACAGTGATAAACGAGCTTTTTAAGGTTAAGCTGAATATAGATTTTGAGCTAATGACAATAAGTACTCTAGGTAATGAGATAATAGAGAAAAATAATAGCCGGGAAAGCAGTAATAGCACTAGGGTGGAAAGATAAAAGTAAATGGACGGAAAGAGCTTGGCATAATTATCTGTTTGATTTTGTCCAGTCAGATATAACGGCTACAATGACACAGGACCTACCTTGGGAAGATAGAACAACAAGGATCAAGAAAAAATGGTCCCTTTATCTAAACTGGATTAAAGAAGAAAAGAATGAAGACGTTCAGTGGAAGCTACAGGCCTTGTGTTTCTGGCTGGAAGAGAAAGACTAGACTAGGGGGGGGGAATAGGGAGAAAATGTTAAAATCATTTAAAAGGATTAATGGAATGATATAACGTACAAATTAAATAACAAATAAAAATATATTTTTTAAAAAAGAGAGAGAGAACGTTCAGATGCTGGGTCTAATCAGGAGAGTGCGCTTTCAGGAAGGTGGAGAAACCCCGGAAGAGGAGACGCAAGAGTTTACCACAGCATAAAGGTAAAGGTAAAGGTTCCCTTGCTCGAAAGCCAGTCAAATCCGACTCTAGGGTTGCGGTGCTCGTCTCCGTTTCAAAGCCAAAGAGCCAGCGCTGTCCGAAGACGTTTCCGTGGTCATGCGGCCGGCATGACTAAACACCAAGGCGCACGGAACGCTGTTCCCTTCCCACCGAAGTGGTACCTATTTATCTACTTGCAATGTCTTGCTTTCGAACTGCTAGGTTGGCAGGAGCTGGAACTAGAGACGGGAGCTCACTCCGTCATGCGGCACACTCGGGTCTCGAACTGCTGAACTACTGACCTTCCACAGCCTGCAGCTCAGTGTCTTAACCACTTGAGCCACCGCAGCTCCTTACCACACTTACCACAGCATACATGCCACTAATCCAAATTCATCCAGATAGGAATGCCGGTCTGCAGGTAGGACTTCGGGATCCCCCAGAATGACAGCTCCTCTCCAGACAACAGAGATCAGTTCCCCTGGGGAAAATGGCTGCTTTGGAGGGTGGGCTCTGCGGCACTGTGCCCCACTGAGGTTTCTGTCCTCCCCGGGCTCCACCCCCAAATCCCCAGGAATTTCCCAACCTGGAGCTGGCAACCTGACCCCCCCACAACGCCACCAGTGACCACAGACGAGGCTATGGTTGCCAGCAGTGTTCCCTCTAAGCTGAGTGAGTGTGAGCTAGCTCACATTTTTTTAGCCTCCGGCTCACACGTTTTTGTCTTCGCCCAGGAAGGAGGAGGGCTCCAGCGCACACTAATTTACGCAGGAGCCAAATCGCCCGCTCACAACTTTAATGCCAGTGGCTCACAGGGTAGAATTTTTGCTCACAGGACTCCACAGCTAAGAGGGAGCATTGGTTGCCAGGTGTGGGTTGGAAAATATCTGGAGACTTTGGGGGAGAGGGCGGGGTTTGGGGAGAGGAGGGGCCTCAGCGTGGTACAATGCCATAGAGTCCACCCTCCGAAGCAGCCATTTTCTCCAGGGGAGTTTATCTCTGTCAGCTGGAGATCAGTTGTAAAAGCGGGAGATCTCCAGGCCCCACCTGGAGACTGGCAACCCTAGACCAGGCCCAGGAGCTCACACATATACATGGATCACTCTCGAATTCCACCAGAATGACTGTTCATTTTGCCTAATTAGTTCTCCTCCCGGGACCTCCAGGAATTTGGATTTTTTTAAAAAGGGAAGAACATAGAAGGAAAACAGAAATGAAGCCTCTGCAGCCTGGATAGGGTAAATATATATATAATCTCCAGGCCCATAGGTCTTCCTCGCAAATGAATTCATGTTACAGCAGGACTTGCGTTCAAATCCTCCCTCAGCCATGAAGCTCAGAGTCAACTTCAGTCGGTCACTGTCTCAGCCTAACCTACCTCACAGGGTTGTTGCGGACAATGTGGAAGGAAGGAAGTCGCATAGGGTAAAAACGAAGAGGCTGGATTGTCACTGTACCTGTTCTGCCAAATTTATGTACCTATTTTGAGTTTCCCTCCTACCGGAAATCTGCATCAGGTGAGAACTCACAGGTCCTTCCAGAGTTGTATTCCTGATATGCACATGAAAGAAGATAAAAGAAAAAATTAAAAAGTCATCAGAATTGAACTTCTGTGGAACACAGGACTATTTTTGGGCAGGAACGCACAGGAACGGAGTTCCGGCTGGCTCCCGAGCTGGCCACACCCAGCAGGAACTCATTAGCATAACAGGCCACACCCAACAGCAGAAACTCATTCGGATTGGCTACATTAGGGGTGTGTGGCCTAACATGCAAAGGAGCTCCTGCTACAAAAAAAAGCCCTGGGTTTTGACCACAAACAAGGTAAACAGAATAAGAAGCAAAAGGTGAGTGTGTCTGGATGACCACACTTCTGCGAACATGGGGTGTGTGGCCTAATATGCTAATGAGCTGTGCTGTCAGGGGTGTGTCCTAATAAGCAAATGAATTTCTGCTGTTGGATGTAGCCTATTATGCTAACGAGTTCCTGCTGGGCTTTTTCTACAAAAAAAGCCCTGGTGGAACAAAAATGTATCTTTGGCTCCCCAAAGGGGATTTCGAAGCCAAAGAGGAATGCTCCTCTGTTCCACTCGAGTGGAAACGCAACACAGGAGAGTTGTTCTTACAGAGAAGGCGCACAGAAATACGTGTTAAAAGTTAAGTAAATCGCAAGAGGATCAGCCTAGATCTAGATTGCCCAGGCAAGCCCAATCTCATCAGATCTTGGAAGCTAAGCAGGGTCGGGCCTGGCTCGTATTGGATGGTAGACCACCATGGAAGTCCAAGGGTTGCTACGCAGAGGGAGACAACAGTAAACTGCCTCTGTTTATCTGCCCTGTCCTGGAAGCTAAGCAGGGTCGGCCTGCGCTAGTATTTGGATGGGACGGGAGACCATCAAGGAAGTCCAGGGTCGCTACAGAGGAGAATCATAGAGTTGGAAGGGACCTCCAGGGTCATCTAGTCCAACCCCTGCACAAGGCAGGAAATTCACAATACCCTCCCCCCCCCACAGCCCCAGTGACCCCTGTTCCATGCCCAGAACAGGGCATGATCATTATGCCATCATCATTATGTCACCATCGTCACCATCATTCTATCTACGCCCCCCTCACTAGTCCCGCAAATTGACCATCTTCAGAGCAGGGACTATTGGGGGTGCGAGACGTGCCTGGCAGAGGCCAACGCTGTGAGGACGTATATTGTTGCTGCTATATTTATTGTTTTTACTGCTGCTTGTTAATAATTTTAGAATCCCATCTTGAACTTTTATAGTTAAATGATTTTGGAGCACGGTAAAGTGAATTTTAGTGAATTGTATTATTCTGTATTGTTAATAATTGTATTTTTCTGTATTGTTAATAATTGTATTATTCTGTATTGTTAATAATTGTATTATTCTGTATTGTTAATAATTGTATTATTCTGTATTGTTAATAATTGTATTATTATTTAGTGAATTTATATTATTCTGTACTGTTTTAATGTTTTAACTTGGGCATTTGTGCCCCTTGTGAGCCGCCCTGAGCCTTCGGGGAGGGCGGGGTATAAATGCAAAAATAAAGAAATGAAATAAAGAAAGAAAGAAAGAAGATGGGGGGGAAACCTCCAGGATCCCCAGCCAAACTAGCTTAGGGGGAAATTGCTGCCTGACCCCAGAGTGGCGATCGGCATTTCCCTGGGAACGAAGCCCTGACGCAACCCTTCCTGCCCTCCCATCTCGTGATCTGCCTCAGTTCGCAGAAGCAGCATTGCTGTCCGATGGCCATCTGGCCTCTGTGTGAAAACCGCTAAAGAAGGAGAGCTCACTGCCTCCCGAGGAAGCCTGTTCCACGGAGGAACCGCTCCAACTGCCAGGAAGTTCTTCCTCATGTTTAGCCGAAAACTCTTTTGATTTAATTTCAACCTGTTGGTTCTGGTCCGACCTTCTGGGGCCACAGAAAACCACTCCGCACCATCCTCTAGGACCTGCGGTGGCTCAAGTGGTTAAGAGGCTGAACTGCAGGCTGTGGAAGGTCGGTAGTTCAGCAGTTCGAGACCCGATTGTGGCGCATGATGGAGTGAGCTCCTGCCTCTAGTTCCAGCTCCTGCCAACCTAGCCGCTTGAAAGCAAGACACTGCAAGTAGATAAATAGGTACCACTTTGGTGGGAAGGGAACAGCGTTCCGTGCGCCTCGGTGTTTAGTCATGCCGGCCACATGACCACGGAAACGTCTTCGGACAGCGCTGGCTCTTCAGCTTTGAAACGGAGATGAGTACCGCAACCCTAGAGTTTTATGTTCCTAAAGTAACAGAATGACTTTCAATCTGGAAAAGAAAAAAGAACTGCTAATGTAGCATTTTTTTCCAATTTTTCCGAAAATTTCAGTTTCCCCCCGAAAACCCCCGGGGGGGGGGGGGGGGCTGCCAGAAGCCCGCTGTGACTTGACGCCACTTTCTGCAAGAGGAATAACTTTGTTCCTTTTGAAAATCCCGCTCCCGCAAATTGTCCTTTATTATTGGAAGGAAGGTTTTGTGGCTCAATGGCAGAGCCTCTGCTCGGCATGCAGAAGGGCCCAGGTTCAGTCTCCGGCATCTCCGGTTAAAAGGATCTGGTGTCGGAGGTGAAGTGAAAGACCTCCGCCTGAGAACCTGGAAAGCGGCTGCCAGACTGAGTAGACAATGCTGACTTTGATGGACCGAGGGTCTGATTCAGTAGCAGGCAACTTCATGTGTTCATGTGCTTGATATGCAGTGTGTCATCTGAAGAACAGCTTAGCAGGCAGAATAACGTCCTTCTTTGGAGGTTCTCAAGCAGAGGCCAGACGGCCATCTGACCGCAATGCTGATTGTGTGAACTTCGGCAGATCACGAGAAGGGAGGGGAGGAAGGGTTGCCTCAGTGCTTAGTTCTCGTGGCCCTTTCGTACACGCCCAGGGAAACGCCGATCGCCACTTTGGGATGGTCAGGAAGCTATTGTCCTTCGGGTCAGTTTGCCCGGGGATCCTGGACAGGGTGTGGGTGGTTTTTTTTGCCATCTTCTGGGCATGGAGCAGGGGTCACTGGAAGTGTTCCCTCTAAGCTGAGTGAGTGTGAGCCAGCTCACAGTTTTTCAGCCTCCGGCTCACACTTTTTTGCCTTAGCTCAGGAAGGAGGGCTCCAGGGCAAGCTAATTTACGCAGCAGCCAAATCGCCTGGTCACAACTTTAATGCCAGTGGCTCACAAAGTAGGATTTTTGCTCACAAGACTCCACAGCTTAGAGAGAGCATTGGTCACTGGGTGTGTATGTGGGGGGAGGTATTTGTGAATTCCCTGCATCGTGCAGGGGGTTGGACTAGATGACCCTGGAGGTCCCTTCCAACTCTATGAGTCTATGATTCTATGAATAACAGCTTAGCAGGCAGAATAATAACGGCACAGAGCTGCGGGGATCGGCTCACTCTAGCCATCCAGGGTTTCGCCTGAAGTGCCGGAGGGTTGGCAAGACAAATCCCATCACATTAAGAATGTAAGTGCCTCTCTGCATCCTACTAACATCCAATGGGCAAAGCTCTACCCTGAATGGTCCAGGCCAGCCTGATCTCATCAGATCTTGGAAGCTAAGCAGGGTCGGCTCTGGTTAATACTTGGATGGGAGACCGCTGAGGGAGACTGGGGTGTCACTACGCAGATGCAGGCAATGGCAAACTACCTCTGAATGCCTCTAGACCCTACAGCAGAGGTGTCACACTCATTTGTTATGAGGGCCGGATCTGACATAAAGGAGACCTTGTTGGGCCGGGCCACCTCCCTCACCAACGATGCTGTTGCAATCCATTTCAAAATTAGTTCAGTTTAACTGACACTTCTTGGATAACTTCTCTGCCAAACTGCCTCTCAAGACTAGTTGTGAAATGTTTGCAAAAGCAAAGATTAACTTAACAAATATAGAATGTAAAATGTATTCAGCCTTCTATGGGGCCCCCAGACCATCCCCAAAGGCCAAGAGCCCTTTGGCTCTTGCCCTTCGCCTCGTGCCTCTGGCGAGGTACAGCCTTAAATAAAAGCCTCACCCAGCAGAGAGCGGCGCCAGCAGCTATACAAATCACACCCAGGCAATCCAATTACAGGCAAACAATCACCCTTTCTCACCCTTTCTTAAGCAGCCAGGACTATGCAACAATTTACAACTCATCCACACATTCCCAAACACAGTCCTCCCACACAGTACCCTCAGCTAAATATCTTCAGCTGAAAGCTAATAAAAACACTCACCCCTCTAGCAGCTCTGTCTCCTGCTGCTTCTCAGACTCATCTGGGGAAGGAGGAGGAGGAGGAGGAGGAGATTGGATTTATACCCCGCCCTTCACTTGGAGTCTCAGAGCGGCTTACAAACTCCTTTCCCTTCCCCTCCCCAAAACAGACACCCTGTGAGGTGGGTGGGGCTGAGAGAACTCTGACACAAACTGCTCTTTCAGGGACAGCTGTGACAGAACTATGGCTTGCCCAAGGTCATCCAGCCAGGTGCAAGTGGAGGAGAGTGGAATCAAACCTGGTTCTCCCAGATTAGAGTCCGCGCACTTAACCACTACACCAAGCGGTCCCTATTTATCTACTTGCAATTTCTTGCTTTTAAACGGTTAGGTCGGCAGGAGCTGGGGCCAGAGACGGGAGCTCACTCCGTCATGCGGCACTCGGGTCTCGAACTGCCGAACTATCGACCATCTGGTCTGCAGTTCAGCATCTTAACCACTGAGCCACCGCAGCCCCTATAAAAGCTTATACCCAGAATTAAACTTTCCTTGTCTTAAAGGTGCCACTGGACTCAAACTTTGTTTCCCTGGAAGAACTGCACATGCACACAAAAGCTTACACCCAGAATTAAACTTCGTTGGTCTTAAAGGTGCCTCTGGACTCAAACTTTGGCCATTTTGTTTGGGTTATTCTGAGAACCGAGGAGGAAAGGGGTTGTTGTCATGACAAGACCCTGGGTTCGTTTCTGAGAGGGAAATGCAAGCACTCAACAGGTAGCTCTAAGCACCAAGTTAAAATATCCCTTTAATTTATGATAAAGAAAACCTGTCAGGTTTCACAGAATGTGTGCTAGGCAGAAACAATTCTGAAGGCTCCAGTAACAAAATAACAACACCCGGGCTAACAGAAACTAAAAGCTGGCTTATTAACACAAAAGAACACTTGCTTCCTCAGTTGTCAGTTCCTTAGAATCAATTCATTGTGCAAAGTCAGAGGGAGTTGTTGTTTCTATCGCCTACGGCCTAGTAGAGTCAGTGTCCGCATGCTACCGTTTCGTTCGGCCATAAGCCCCCTTTGGCCAGTCAGGGCATAGTTGGTTAAAGCAGTGTTGCTAGTGGCAAACTAGATAAGAGTGTCTTATGCCAGCTGCTTTGCCAGTTTGGTGTAGTGGTTAAGTGCGCGGACTCTAATCTGGGAGAGCTGGGTTTAATCCCCACTCCTCCACTTGCACCTGCCTGGATGACCTTGGGCAAGCCGTAGTTCTGATAAGAGCTGTTCTTGAAAAAGAGCAGTTTCTGTCAGAGCTCTCTCAGCCCCACCTACCTCACAGGGTGTCTGTTGTGGGGAGGGGGAGGGAAAGTAGATTGTAAGCCTTTGGGTAGTGAAGGGTGGGGTATAAATCCAATCTTCTCTTATTCTTCTAATGCCTTTTGGTGTAGTGGTTAAGTGTGTGGACTCTAATCTGGGAGAACCAGGTTTGATTCCCCACTCCTCCACTTGCACCTGCCTGGATGACCTTGGGCAAGCCGTAGTTCTGATAAGAGCTGTTCTTGAAAAAGAGCAGTTTCTGTTAGAGCTCTCTCAGCCCCACCTACCTCACAGGGTGTCTGTTGTGGGGAGGGGAAGGGAAAGGAGTTTGTAAGTCGCTCTGACACCCCTTTGGGTAGTGAACGGTGAGGTATAAGGCAGCCAGTTTGGTGTAGTGGTTAAGTGCGAGGACTCCAATCTGGGAGAACCTGGTTTGATTCCCCACTCCTCCACTTGCACCTGGCTGGATGACCTTGGGCAAGCCGTGGTTCTGATAAGAGCTGTCCTTGAAAAAGAGCAGTCCCTGTCAGAGCTCTCTCAGCCCCACCTACCTCACAGGGTGTCTGTTGTGGGGAGGGGGAAGGGAAAGGCGTTTGTAAGCTGCTCTGAGACACCTTTGGGTTGTGAAGGGCGGGGTATAAATCCAATCTCTTCTTCTTCTCTTCAAGAGCCACCAGGTGCATGCAATTGGTAAGCAGCACATTTTTCTCAAAGCAGGCCAGGACCAAACCTTTAAAAACTTACAGCCTGATCACAATTGATGAAAGCCATGGGACCTATAGGCCCGATAACAGCTATTCTTTACAGTTGCAAATATTATTGCCTTTTGTTGACTGTCCGGTGGGTCTCACCTAAAATGGCATTTCAAAGCAGTGTCGTGTCAGACTAGGATCTAGGAGAATCGGGTTCAAATCCCCCCTCTGGCATAGAAGCTTGTTGGATGACCTTGGGCCAGTCACACACCCTCAGCCTAACCTGCCTCACAGGGTCGTTGTGAGGATAAAATGGAGAACAGCTGTTAGACCTCACCTAGAGTATTGAGTTTGGTTCTGGGCACCACAATTTAAGAAGGATATAGACAAGCTGGAACGTGTCCGGAGGAGGGCAACGAAGATGGTGAGGGGTCTGGAGACCAAGTCCTGTGAGGAAAGGCTGAAGGAGCTGGGTGTGTTTAGCCTGGAGAGGAGACAACTGAGGGGTGATAGGATCACCATCTTCAAGTACTTGAAGGGCTGCCATATAGAGGACGGTGCAGAGTTGTTTTCTGTTGCCTCAGAAAGTTGGACCAGAACCAACGGGTTGAAATTAAATCAGAAGAGTTTTTGGCTAAACATCGGAAGAACTTCCTGACAGATCGGTTCGTCACTGGACCAGGCGTCCTCGGGAGGTGGTGGTCTCTCCTTGGGAGGTTTCCAAACAGAGGTTAGATGGCCATCAGACAGCAATGCAGATTCTGTGAACTTAGGCAGATTATGAGAGGGAGGGCAGGAAGGGTTGCCTCAGTGCTTAGTTCTCGTGGCCTTTTCTTACACACCCAGGGAAACGCTGGTTGTCACTTTGGGGGTCAGGAAGCAAGTTTTCTTCAGGCCAGGGATCCTGGAGAATTTTATTTAACCTGTACTGTGCAGGGGGTTGGTCTAGATGACCCCGGAGATCCCTTCAGAACACGTGTCACATATGCCGAGCGTATACTAAGTATACCACTCACAAGTGGACAGTACACTGTAAAAAGCTCTGGACAGCCAAACATAGAGGCAATCAACCTCTGAATCCCAGTGCCGGTAGGCAACATCAGGAGAAGACCTCAGCCTCTATGCCATGCTGCTGGCCCTCCAGAGGAACTGGCACACCAGTGTGTGAGACAGGATGATTCAGCAGGGCTCTTCTTATGTAAACCTTGGCCTGTGCGCTGTTGCTGGCCCTCCAGAGGAACTGGGTGGCCACTGTGTGAGGCAGGATGCTGGGCTAGAGGGACCTCTGGTCTGACCCAGCAGGGCTCTTCTGATGTTCTTATGAAGGCCTCGGCCTCTGTGCCCTGTTGTTGGCCCTCCAGAGGAACTGGCACACCAGTGTGTGAGACAGGATGATTCAGCAGGGCTCTTCTTATGTAAACCTTGGCCTGTGCTCTGTTGCTGCCCCTCCAGAGGAACTGGTTGGCCACTGTGTGAGACAGGAGGCTGGACTAGATGGACCCTCACTGGTCTGACCCAGCAGGGCTCTTCTGATGTTCTTATGAAGGCCTCGGCCTCTGTGCCCTGTTGTTGGCCCTCCAGAGGAACCGGCTGGCCCCTGTGTGAGACAGGATGCTGGACTAGATGGATCACTGGCCTGACCCAGCAGGGCTCTTAATTTCTTATATTCTCTATCAAAGGACAGAGCTTTCGCGCACCTGAGAACGCATTCCAACCCTTAAACATTTACCATGGTAAACCTGTACATCTTCAGACGTCACGAGCATAATTTTTTCAGTCCACCCTTGCCTCTTCTTTCTCGTCAATGCTGTATACAGGTGCCACCCCCCCCCCCTTCAATAAGGGCAATTCCTTTTCCAAACCTCTCTTGAGCCATTCACCTTACCTCTCCCCACCCCGCGCTGATTTGCCAGCCTCCGTCTTCTATTCCACCGGACACAGGCCAATCCTTCTGGGCAAGGCAATAATTCCTCCGAATTTGGACAGCCGGCATTAAGGATAGTGGCCACAAATGCGCTGAACGCGAATGGTGTGGTTGCTCCCAAGGGCATGGATCTAGTTTGACCTCCTTTCGGAAACCCAGCGGAAATGCAAGCAAACAGAAAGGACGAGTTGTTCTGCTTTTCCAAAAGGAATGTTTTATTGACAAAGTTTTCCCCAATAGTCACCAGCACAGGAGAGTACAGTACAGGCTCCATCTCTCTCTTCCAACGGTTTCCTGTCCCGCCGGCAGTGTCCCCCCCCCTTTCCAACACTGATGACTATCTTATTCTCCCACACACACAAAAAAAACCAAACCCCGGCAAATGACTGCTGATTTTCGCCTCTAGTTGCCGTGCTGGGGTTACATCCCTACACTACAATTCCCATCCACTCGCGACAGACGGAAGACAGGGCAAGTTCTACCATCAACATCTAAGTGTCAAAACTTGCTTTTCTCCAAAGACTGGAGGGGGACCCCCCTGAAAGCCTTCTGTAGGGAGGGGGCAATGGCCTTGAAACGGCTCCGACTTGATATATCTTTGGGGGGGCGCTGCGGCGATCCCGTCGAGCCTCTAAGGCACCTGAAAAGGTCGGGAGAAACTACGGAAGAGGCGCTTCCGCCATACAACTAAGGTGGGAACGACGGAACGCACATGGGCCTTTCTGAAACCCCGCGGCTCCGGAGCGCGGCTGGCACTGAGGGAGGGGAAGCGAAGACGGTGGGGGGAAACGCCAGTTAACTGGGACCGCTGCAAACCGAAAGCGTAAGCGGTGGCCAACGTTAAAACGTAGAGATAGATTTTATCAGGTGGGTTCCCAGTGGAAAAGAGAGACGGGACCCCCCTCTGGGCTGGATGTGCCCCGCTAACCACGTCCATTGCCAATTAGATTGCTAATCAGTGGCGCCTAAAGGGAGAGGCGGAGAAACAAGTTCCCCACATTCAGCAGAGAGAGAGAAAGAGAGATACAGACGGAGCGGGCATGGGCGCAACTAAAATGAACACGGGACACATCTGCGTGTGGTTACTATGGTTGGATGCAGAACTCCGGTGCTTCGATCCACCCCCCCACCCCGCCCCCCAGAAAAATGCTTCACACTCTGGAGATATAAAAAGATTATAAACAGGTAAAGCAGGTGGTGATGTAAGGCTTGCGTTGTCAGCTTCAGCATCTGAAGGTCTATCTGCCCCCCCCCCCCCCCGGCAAGAAAAAAAATAACGATGCTAAAAGCTGGTGTGTCGGGAAGTCCACTGCATTCCAAAAAAATAAAGATTCTGAGATTCGTTAAAGCTTAGAGAGATCGATGTGGCGAAGGCTTTAGGCGGTTGCTGAGCGGAGGTTTTCCCTTTCAGGAAGAGCCCCGCGAGAAAAAAGCGCTATCTTCTACCTACCCACCCCCCCAACCCCACCCCCGGTTAGATGCTTCTATCTTAAAACGGGGACCAGTAACATTTGAAGTTTTCCTGAACGCGCCCCCCCAACGGGAGGCGCCGTTAACGGCTGAAAGCCCGTGGGCTACACGGAACGGGCCCGAGAGCGGAGTGCCCCCCCAAGCCTCTTGTTCCGCTCCCGCATTCCACGGCTATTCCACATTGCTTAGAGAGACAAAATCCGGCCTGCCTGCGGAGGGGGCGGGGAAGGGGGCAGAGAATGAAGCAGGCCTCTGGTGCCAAAACGTGTAGAATCCCCACAATGCTGTGCTGCTATACTTTTGAGGAGAGCCGCTCGCGGTGCGTCCTACCCAGAACCCCTTTAGTGTCAGATATATCGTGTACAAAACACACTGGGCGCTCACTTTATTGGACCTGGAGAACCCAGCAGCGAGGAAATGGCGGCGCTAAGGTGTGTGGATCTCTTTCTTCCGAGGGGGGACCGGGGGGGACCCACTTTTATTTTCTTTTTGTCTCGCGTGTTGAGAAGAGCAAGGGGGCGGGGCTCTGGCAGCCGGGCACTGCGCGGGCGGCCTTAGAAAGGGGCGTTGTCCTGGGCGGGCTTGTCGCCAGAGGCCGATGGGGAGTGTAGCTCGTCGACGCTGTTCTCTCTGCTGCCCACCACTTTGGACTGCGTGCGAAGAAAGGGAGGGAGGGAGGGAAAAACAAACAGGAAATGACGTTAGCCGTAGTCATTGTTTATACAAGGAAAGAGGCGGTTCATTTATCCAAACGTTTATACCCCGCATTTCCGTGTGGTCCAAGGCGGCTTACGGTAATATTTAAAAAATGTTTCCGGTTTGAAACCGGAAAAAAAACACAGCAAGCCCCAGATCTCCTCCTCCCCCCCCCTTAAAAGATGCCTGCCGGTTCAAACGCCCTCCAAAGTCCTGGCGACAAGAAGAAGAGATTGCATTCAGTGTTCAATCTAAGCTGAGTTCGTGTGAGCGAGCTCCCAGTTTTTTAGCCTCCGGCTCACATACTTTTATCTCAGCTCAGGAAGAAGGGCTCCAGAGGAAACTGATTTATGCAGTAGCCAAACTGCTCGCTCACAACTTCAATCCCAGTAGTTCACAAAGTAGAATTTTTGCTCACAAGACTCCAACGCTTAGAGGGAGCATTGAATGTATTTATACCCTCACTCTTCCCTACCTGAAGGAGTCAGATTGGCTTACAATATCCTTTCCCTTCCCCTCCCCACAACAGACACCCTTGTGAGGTAGGTGGGGCTGTGAAGGAGTCTCAGAGCGGCTTACAATCTCCTTTCCCTTCCCCTCCCCACAACAGACACCCTTGTGAGGTAGGCGGGGCTGAGAGAGCTCTTTCCATGAGAGAACTTGTGACTGACCCAAGGTCACTCCAGCAGCTGCACGTGGAGGAGTGGGGAATCAAACCCGGTTCTCACAGATTAGAGTCAGCGCTCCTAACCACTACGCCAAACTGGCTCTAGACAGATTCACTGAGGAGAGGTCTGTCGGTGGCTACTAGTGAACCTCCACGTTCAGAGGCAGTCAACCTGTGAATCCCAGTTCCGGGAGGCAACCTCTGAATGCCTCTTGAAAGCTCATAAACCTCCCCCCCAAAAAAAATCTTGATAGTCTCTAAGGTGCTGCTGGACTCGAATCTACTTATTTATTTATTAGTATTTCTCGCCCGCCCATCCCGCGAGCGGGCTCAGGGCGGGCAACGTCGTAAAACATACAAAAATACAATTAAAATTAAACAATTTGAAAACAATAGACATTCAAACACGGTCACACTTCTAACGTATCAGCTGGCGGTGTGGGGGGGGGGGTTCCCTGGCATATTCCTTGGGTTGATCGGGGGGTGGTCTGCAGGGCCCTCATCTCAATTGGGAGCTTGTTCCACCAGGCGGGGGGCTATTGGGGGTTGTAAATAAGAAGCGGGAGACTGAACAGTTATGAAGGTGCACAGAGAGTTTATATAGTTATAAAGGTGAATCTATACAGAGATATTTACAGGCTATTAAACAGCATGTCATGCCTTAGTCTATGAGAACTGAGTCCAGCTTACTAAACTGATAGCTATTATGCTAAACCCCAGCCAATCTCTAACAAGGTGATGCAATCACTAGCTCTAACAAGCCCTGAAAGGGCAACACCTGGCTGTAATTACATGATCACTAGCATGATAGCTAGGTCTGACAAACAGATCAAACTGATCTATAGTAACTGCTTGCTACCTCTATCACTCTGACATATATCTCAATAGGGCCAGGGCGGAAAAGGCCCTGGCCGAGACAAGATGGACGTCCTTTGGGCCGGGGACAACCAGGAGATGCTGGTCCATAGAGCGTAGCACTCTTTGGGACGTATACGGGAAGAAGAAGAGGAGAAAAGATTGGATTTATACCCCGCCCTTCACTACCCAAAGGTGTCTCAGAGCAGCTTACAAACTCCTTTCCCCTCCCCTCCCCACAACAGACACCCTGTGAGGCAGGTGGGGCTGAGAGAGCTCTTGACAGAAACGGCTCTTTTTCAAGAACAGTTCTTGTCAGAACTATGGCTTGCCCAAGGTCAACCAGCAGGTGCGAGTGGAGGAGGAGTGGGGAATCAAACCCGGTTCTCCCAGATTAGAGTCTGCGCACTTAACCACTACACTGAGGTGGTCCCTCAGATATGTGGGTCCCAGACCATAAGTAAAGGTAAAGGTTCCCTTGCTCGAAAGCCAGTCGAATCCGACTCTAGGGTTGTGGTGCTCATCTCCGTTTCAAAGCTGTCCAAAGATGTTTCCGTGGTCACGTGGCCGGCATGATTAAACACCAAGGCGCACGGAATGCTGTTACCTTCCCACCAAAGTGGTCCCTATTTATCTACTTGCAATTTCTTGCTTTGGAACTGCTAGGTTGGCAGGCGCTGGAACTAGAGACGGGAGCTCACTCCGTCATGCGGCACACTCGGGTCTCGAACTGCTGAACTACCGACCTTCCACAGCCTGCAGTTCAGCGTCTTAACCACTTGAGCCACCGCATAAGACCGTATAAGGCTTTAAACGTGATTACCAACACCTTGATGCGGATCCAGAAGTCAACTGGCAACCAATGCAGTAGACCGCATAGGTGACGATGCTAGCAGGCGCGCGGCTGCATTTTGCACCGGCTGTCGTTTCCGGGTCAGCCTCAAGGGGTAAGCCTACATAGAGCGAGTTACAGTAGTCAAGCCTGGAAGTGACCATTGCTACGTCCGCTCCAGCTCTTCCGATATAAACCCCCACCCCCGCCTAAGGTGGCACTGGGGCATTTCAGTGTGGTCTAGGGGAAGTGCACATCTCCTTGTAACGGAGAAAGGTTACCTTAATGGTTCCAACACGGTCTTCGAAAGACTTGAAAGTTGCAGAGTTCCTGTCAAAAAAAGGAGAGAGACAGCAGGGTCAAGGCCAGAGGAGATTACAGAGAGCACCAGTGTGACAGATTTGTGGCCCGGGGTTCAGTTCAGGAAACAGACTCATGATGGAAAACCTTGGATGAGCACGGGAGCCGAGTTCCGGAAAGCTAAGCCCAACCACAGGCGCAAACAGTTTGTTCTTCTCTCGCATTCCTCTTTCGGACAACATACACAATCCCAGCGGAAAGAAGTGTGTCGAAACTGTGGCTATTTAAGAGCGTGACTTTAGGATTTTATACCCTCCTTTTCCTACCACAAAAGAAGAAGAAGAAGAAGAAGAAGAAGAGATTGGATTTATACCCCCCCCTCCACTTGGAGTCTCAGAGCGGCTTACAAACTCCTTTCCCCTCCCCTCCCCACAACAGACACCCTGTGAGGCGGGTGGGGCTGAGAGAACTCTGACACAAACTGCTCTTTTTCAAGGACAGCTGTGCCAGAGCTTGTGACTGACTCAAGGTCACGTCAGCAGGTGCAAGTGGAGGAGTGGGGAATCAAACCCAGTTCTCCCAGATTAGAGTCCGCACAATTAACCACTACACCAAAAGAAAAAGAATACACATGACACACACAAAAAATGCCACTTGAAAAACCAAACCTGTAAATATCAAGTGATTCAACAGGCGAAAGCCAATCAGTCCCCCACCACCACCACCAAGTCAAACAAATGGCTTGAAGGAGTCGGCTACTGAATTTTCTAACCTGAACTTAAAAGGCCGATTCAAAGAGTCAGTTGAGATGCTAGTTCAAGTGACAGACTTTGAACTGTTTGGCCAGAACATCCCCGTGAACGGATGATCAAACATGAGAAAGGTTTGCAATTTTCACAAAATAGATTCAGGTGGGTAGCAGCATTCCCTCTAGGCTGAGTTAGTGTGAGCTGGCTCACGGTGTTTTTAGCCTCCGGCTCTCACATTGTTGCCTTCGCTCAGGAAGGATGGCTCTAGAGAAAACTCATTTATTGCAGCGGCCAAATTGCTCACTCACAACTTTAAGGCCAGGAGCTCACAGAGTAGAATGTTTGCTCACAACCAATGTTCCCTCTAAGCTGTGGAGTCTTGTGAGCAAAAATTCTACTTTGTGAGCTACCGGCATTAAAGTTGTGAGCGAGCGATTTGCTTACTGCATACATTAGTCTGCTCTGGAGCTGTCCTTCCTGAGCGAAGACAAAAAGGTGTGAGCCGGAGGCTAAAAAACTGTGAGAAGAAGAAGAAGAAGAAGAGGAGATTGGATTTATACCCCGCCCCTCACTTGGAGTCTCAGAGCGGCTGCAATCCAGAGCGGCTTACAAACCCTGTGAGGTGGGTGGGGCTGAGAGAACTCTGAGAGAACTGCGTGGAAGAAGAAGGAGAAGAAGAAGAAGAAGAGGAGGAGATTGGATTTATACCCCGCCCCTCACTTGGAGTCTCAGAGCGGCTTACAAGCTCCTTTCCCGTCCCCTCCCCACAACAGACACCCTGTGAGGTGGGTGGGGCTGAGAGAACTCTGAGAGAACTGCGAAGAAGAAGAAGGAGAAGAAGAAGAAGAGAAGAGATTGGATTTATACCCTGCCCCTCACTTGGAGTCTCAGAGCGGCTTACAAGCTCCTTTCCCGTCCCCTCCCCACAACAGACACCCTGTGAGGTGGGTGGGGCTGAGAGAACTATGACACAAACTGCTCTTTTTCAAGGACAGCTGTGCCAGAGCCTGTGACTGACCCAAGGTCACATCAGCAGGTGTGAGTGGAGGAGTGGGGAATCAAACCCGGTTCTCCCAGATTAGAGTCCGCGCACTTAACCACTACACCAAACTGGCTCACACTAACTCAGCTTAGGGGGAACACTGCTCACAACACCCCACAGCTTAGAGGGAACACCGGTGGGTAGTGGTGCTGGTCTGAAGCCAACAGAATTTTTTTTGAGCCCAACGGCGCTTTTAAGACCAACAAAGTTTAATTCTGGATATAAGCTTTTGTGTGCAGGGGCCCTTCTTCGGACAGTTCCGGAAAGGTGTGCGCGCCCACGGAAGCGTATATTCCGGATTAAGCTCCGTCGGTTTTAAGGGTGCCACTGGGCTCAAGATTTCACAAAACTAAACCGAAAGGCACAGACGCGGGAGGAGTGAGCGGGCTTCAGACCCGGGGCGGTTCTGCCAGCCTTGCCACAACCCACTCACCCGAGGAGTGGGCAACGGATTGTCCCGACTAGGCGGCTTGCCCCGACCACCACTGAATCCACACCCAGTTATAGGGTGCTGACCTTTGTGGTGAGCGTTTCTTTAAAAAAAATTATTTTCTAATCTACAAAACTACAGGGTCAGGGTACTGGGAAAAACCTAAAATAAGAGCCACAAGGATCCGTGACACAGACATTGAGTTTCGGGATCCTTTAATTCTGTGTGAGTCCGAATTAGGCGAAGATTCGGTTTTCGCAAAGTGCAGGTTGGACTACTGCAATTCGCTCTACGTGGGCCTGCCCCTGTGCCTGCCCCGGAAGCTACAACTGGTCCAAAACGCAGCTGCGCACGTCCTCACGGGGACCCCCTCGTACAGCACATATTCAACCAGTGCTGCGTGAGCTGCATTGGCCTCCAGGGGATCACCGGATCAGGTTCCAGGTTCTGCTTCTGGCCTTCAAGGCCTGTAGCGGTCAGGGACCGACATACCCTCGGGACTGCCTCTCCCAGTACGCCCTTGGAAGGGCACTACGCTCGGGAAATAAGAACTTGCTGGTGGTCTCCAGCCCGAGAGAAGTCCGACTGCCCTCGGCCAGGGCCTTCTCAGCCCTGGCCCCTGCCTGGTGGAACGCTCTGCCGGGAGACATCCGTGCCCTGCGGGAGCTGCTGCCTTTCCACAGGGCATGCAAGGCGGAGATGTCCCGCTGGGCTTTCGGTTGAGGACAGCGATGAGACCTCTTCCGGCACTCGCAAGGTGGTTCCTCATTCCTCTCGGCCCCTCCCCCCCAGGTAGACAGAGAAGTCAGGTCTCTCCGCCACCTTAAGTATTTTGTACACCATTTTTACTTAGGGTTATTTATTGAAGTGTTTTAATGTACTTGGATGTGAATGTTTAATATTGTTGTAAAACGCCCTGAGCCCTGCTTGCAAGGAAGGGCGGCCTATTAAATCCTGTTTAATAAATAATTAAATAAATATTTATGAAGAAGAAGAAGAGGAGGAGATTGGATTGATACCCCGCCCTTCACTACCCAAGGGAGTCTCAGAGTGGCTTACAAGCTCCTTTCCCTTCCCCTCCCCACAACAGACACCCTGTGAGGTAGGTGGGGCTGAGAGAGCTCTTGACAAAAACTGCTCTTTTTCAAGAACAGCTCAGAGAGAACTACGGCTTGCCCGAGGGCATCCAGCCAGGTGCAAGTGGCAGAGTGGGGAATCAAACCCGGTTCTCCCAGATTAGAGTCCGCGCACTTAACCACGACACCAAACTGACACCCTCCTTCCTCCAGGGCATTTCAGGATCCAAGGAGTGTGACAATATAGAAAGAATTGGATAAAAACCAAATATTAACGTGTATGTACGTATATCTGTGTGTTTGTGTATAAAAAAAACATATCCGAAAGCACCTTGTGTTTTTCCTGTGATGCCTTTCAGATAAATCTTTCCACTGGAAAGGTTTTACGATTTACACATCCATGACCCCGTATTAAGATGTCCTACAAGGTGTCTTTATTCAAAGCTGCAGACGTAATGCGACAATCATTTCCACAAGGTGACAACCATTCCCACAATAGGCAGCAATCACTCCAGGCACCGTTTTCTCGTGCTAGATCTGGCAGGAATGACAAACACCAGCCCCTTACAAATGAACTGGGTAAACCAGATTCTAAACCCAAATGTTTGCCAGACCTTTTTAGAAAATGAGAATTCCTGTTCGGGATTTTGGCAGAGCTGAAGCATTTTCTCAGCCCAATTCGCAAAGACCAAGGGAAGACGACGGAAGAGACGTGTGCCTGTAATCTTGAATACTCTTTTTTTTTTCTGAACTTGAACAACATTTCATTTTAACCCCCACTTCTGTTTTGCCACCTTCCCCACGGCAGACATGCAGATGCGGCTTTTGTTACGTTACCTCATGGCCGGCATACTTATCGAGTGACGGATGGAGTAGCTGCTACACGGAAGCATTAAGAGGAGAGGAGGGCAAAGTTAAAAGCAGTTTTAAGACACACACAAACACTGGAAAGCATCGAATCAGGCCATTCTTGTGATCATTCACACAACCACCAAACGCTTTTAGCAAGTTCCCCACATGTAGGAATGATTGAAGGGGGGGGACGGGACAGAACGTAAGGACCCAGATCTTACACCTGTGTTCTTAAAATCCTAACTGGGGAAGTAGCAGGATGTAGGGACCCAGATCTTACACCCTGATGGGGGGGGGGGGGTACAGAATATAGGGTCCCAGAACTTAACCCTTTATTGGTGTAATGTAAAGGTAAAGGTTCCCTTGCTCGAAAGCCAGTCGAGTCCGACTCTAGGGTTGCGGTGCTCATCTCCGTTTCCAAGCCGAAGAGCCAGCGCTGTCCGAAGACGTTTCCGTGGTCATGTGGCCGGCATGACTAAACATCAAGGCGCACGGAACGCTGTTACCTTCCCACCGAAGTGGTTCCTATTTATCTACTTGCAAGTTCTTGCTTTCGAACTGCTAGGTTGGCAGGAGCTGGAACCAGAGACGGGAGCTCACTCCATCACGCGGCACACTCGGGTCTCGAACTGCCAACCTGCCACAGCCTGCAGTTCAGCGTCTTAACCACTTGAGCCACCGCAGCTCCTTATTGGTGTAAGGGACCCACATACTGCATCCTGATGGAGGCGGGGTACTACAGAATGTAGGCTCCCAGAACTCAGACCTTTGTTCTTACATCCGGAAAGGGGGGGGGGGGAAGCACACAATGTAGGGACCCAGATCCTACACCTGTGTTCTTAACATCCTGATTGGGAGGAGGCGGAGCCAGCCACAAAATGTCTGCTGTCGCTTACTTTCAGTCACACAGGGAAGATTCTTTGTCCTGTGGTGACAGCTGCTGCCAAAGCAGCAGACAGTCAATCAAATCTCCAATGGCCAATCAGAAGCCATGCTGAACAAAAGCCCTGCCTGGCCCCACCCACTTTTAAAAAACACTTGGCGGGCACCAGGAAAGTTGTCCATTATTAGTTCAACATATTCAAGACCCTTTAATGAAGTACTCTAAGCAAGAGACAGGTCCCTGCCCCAAGAAGCCTACAGGTAGTCTCCACACTACAATATATTTATGTGTGGCGTGGAGGCCTTTGTTTAAAGGCTTGTCTTCCAGGCCCAGACATCTCAAAGCCTGGCTGCTCACTGAAGCAGGGAATTTCGAGCTGCGCTCTTGCTGAGTCCAAAGAAACGGGGGCAAGGAGACGGCAGTTCAGCTGGGGGAAGCAACATTTGCTGGCGACTGAGCCAAGACTCCCAACGGGGGACGGGGGAACATAGGTAAAGGTAAAGGTTCCCTTGCTCGAAAGCCAGTCGAATCCGACTCTAGGGCTGCGGTGCTCATCTCCGTTTCAAAGCCGAAGAGCCAGCGCTGTCCGAAGACGTTTCCGTGGTCATGTGGCTGGTATGAGTAAACACCAAGGCGCACGGAACGCTGTTACCTTCCCACCGAAGCGGTACCTATTTATCTCCTTACAGTTTCTTGCTTTCGAACTGCTAGGTTGGCAGGAGCTGGAACTAGAGACGGGAGCTCACTCCGTCATGCGGCAACCCGGGTCTCGAACTGCTGAACTACGGACCTTCCACAGCCTGCAGTTCAGCGTCTTAACCACTTGAGCCACCGCAGCTCCTACCTACCTCGTTTAATTTAAGAAAAGCCTTTTCACACTCTACCCTGCCCAAGAGAGAAAGAGATCTGGCCCACCATCAGGTCTGGAGCTGCACTCGCTCCGAGAAAGAGCCCGAACTCCGGTCAGGGGTGTCGACGCTGCAGGACAGAGCGTGCCAAAGCTGTCTCTGCTTGGCTTGGCCACTCTTTTAACTGCCTGAGTGGCATTAAACAGCAGAACCACTGCAAAGTTAACAGGAGAGCGAATGACTGCAGCAACGGTGTGCTCCCGTCAAAGATGCACGGGGGGCTGCGGAGAGGAGGGTCCCTCTTGTCCGTTTCGAAGCGCGAAGCCGCCTGATTCTCAACCCGCACCACTGGTCCGCCTACCACCAGGCCCACTCAGCAGTGACTCCCCTGGGTCTGCAACCGGGGGGTGTTCCCCAGCCTAGACGGTAATCAAGTGAAGGAAGGAAAACCCACTGAGTCTTATCAGAAGTGCTAAGGACATTTTAGAAGAAGAAGAGATTGGGTTTATAGCCCACCCTTCACTACCCAAAGGTGTCTTATAGAGTGGCTTACAATCGCCTTTCCCTTCCCCTCCCCACACCAGACACCCTTGTGAGGTAGGCGGGGCTGAGAGAGCGCTCTTGAGAGAACTGCTCTTGAGAGGACAGCTCCGAGAGAACTTGTGACTGACCCAAGGTCACACCAGCAGCTGGCACCCACCAACAGGCACCTTGTGAGTTAGGTGGGGCTGAGAGAGTTCTGGGAGAACTGTGACTTGCCCACGGCCACCCAGCTGGATTCATGTGGAGGAGGAAGATTTCATTTTTATACTCCATTTTTCTCTACCTTAAGGAGTCTTCCCTTCCTCTCCCCACAACAGTCCCCTTGTGAGGTAGGTGGGGCTGAGAGAATTTTGGGAGAACTGTGACTCTCCCAAGGCCACCCAGCTGGCTTCATGTGAAGGAAGAAGGGCTGAGAGAGTTCTGGGAGAACTTGTGACTGACCCAAGGTCGCACCAGCAGCTGGATGTGGAGGAGTGGAGAATCAAACCCGGTTCTCCCAGATTAGAATCTGCGCAGTTAACCACCACCCCAAACTGGCTCACTTGTGACTGACCCAAGGTCACTCCAGCAGCTGCACGTGGAGGAGTGGGGAATCAAACCCGGTCCTCCCAGATTAGAGTCCGCGCTCTTAACCACTACACCAAACTCAGATAGACGAGATATAAAATAATTAAATGGCTTGCCGTTTGGGAGCACCAGCAAGTAGGGAGATAAAGCACCGGGCAACCGAGAACCTCAGCTTTCGCCTAAACATTAAGGAATCTTTTCAGCTCTGCAGTCGCTCGGAATGCCGTGGGCGGGACGTACAGAGACAGCCGCCCCATCTGAGCCCTTTGTGACCACCTTTTTTGGTGACCCTCGTGTTTAAGGCCACATCTCTAGGGGGGGAAGCCCCACTGAACCAGGTTCCTCACTGGTCTCTTTCCCAAATGCGGTCTTACCTAAAGGAATGCGAGAAGGGATGAGCCCTGGAGGAATCCAAAGGCAGCGGGAAGAAGAAAAAAAAAAGGCCGGGTTAGGTGCAGACTGCAAACACGACGTTTACACAATATCCAGAGAGAGAGAAAGAGAAAGAGTTATATTCCCCATGCGGGCATGCTGTGGAACCAGACAACGTAAACTTTTGTTTAATACCACACCGACAACTCCCGGATCGCTTGGCGGCCAAAGCGCACGGCTTCCAGTTCTTCGGCCCTCCGGGAGTGATGCTGACGAATTCATCCGGTTGCTTGAATCCAGACCAGTATCACCCGACCCGCAGGTCACAGCGCAGGTTCCCCGCCCTTCCCCGAGATCCCTGACAGACACACCGCTGGGAGAGGCGGGTGGAAGAACAGATTAAAGTTAGGAATAAGTCTGGGACGAAGGGCACGGCAGCTTCCCTTCTATGCGAGTTAGTGCCAACCAAGGCTCCCCCTAAGATGTGGGGTCTTGAGAGGAAAAATCCTACTTTGTGAGCTCCTGGCATTAAAGGCTGTCATAGATGCTGATAATTCCAGCTAAGAAAAGAAAGAGGGAGGTCTCTCTAGCACCCCTTTTCCAAGGAAGAAAAAAAAGAGAGAGGCTAGAAGATCCAATGTTCCCTCTAAGCCGTGGAGTCTTGTGAGCAAAAATTCTACTTTGTGAGCTACCGACATTAAAGTTGTGAGCGAGCGATTTGGCTACTGCATGCAGTAGTTTGCTTTGGAGTCATCCTTCCTGAGCGAAGACAAAAATGTGTGAGCCGGAGGCTAAAAAACTGGGAGCTAGCTCACACTAACTCAGCTTAGAGGGAACATTGGCTAGAACCTGAAGCTCTGGAAAGGTTAGTAAACAAGTCTGGGGGAGCAGGCAGTGTTCCCTCTAAGCTGAGTTAGTGCGAGCTAGCTCACAGTTTTTTAGCCTCCGGCTCACACATTTTTGCCTTAGCTCAGGAAGGAGGGCTCCAGAGCAAACTAAGTTATGGCTTGCTCCCAGCTTTAAAGCCAGTAGCTCACAAAGTAGAATTTCTGCTCACAAGGCTCCACAGCTTAGAGGGAGCACTGGTTGTAGGTCATGCTAAACCATACGGAGGTGAGATCTGTCTGCTCCTTTGCAACACTCCAGCCATATTAAGAATATCAGACGAGCCCTGCTGGATCAGGCCATTGGCCGTCTGGTCCAGCCTCCTGGCTCACACAGTGGCCAACCAGCTCCTCTGGACTAGAGGGTCAACAACAGGGCACAGAGGCCGAGGCCCTTATGAGAAGGTAAGCAGAGCCCTGCTGGATCAGACCAGTGGTCCGTCTAGTCCAGCATCCTGTCTCACACAGTGGCCAACCAGCTCCTCTGGAGGGCCAACAACAGGCCAGAGAGGCTGAGTCCCTTCCCCTGCTCTTGCCTCCCGGCTCTGGAATTCAGAGGTTGACTACCTCTGAATGTGGAGGTTGCCCTCAGTCATCATGGCTGGTAGCCACTGATTATCATCCTCCATGAATCTATCTCATCCCTTTTAAAAGCTGTTTATTCCTTGGGCCATCGCTACATCCTCTGGCAGCAAATCCCACATTTTAATCACTCTCTGAGTAAGGTAGTATTTCCTTTTGGCCATCCTGAACCTACTGCCCATCAGCTTCGTTGGATGCCCTTGACTTCTAGTATTCTGGGAGGGGGAGAAAAAGTTCTCTTGGCCAACTCTCTCCACCTCCTGCACGATATTATAGAAGAGAAGAGAAGAGATAGGATTTATACCCCGCCCTTCACTACCCAAAGGTGTCTCAGAGCGGCTTACAAACTCCTTTCCCTTCCCCTCCCCACAACAGACACCCTGCGAGGTAGGTGGGGCTGAGAGAGCTCTGACAGAAACAGCTCTTTTTCAAGAACAGCTCTTATCAGAACTACGGCTTGCCCAAGGTCATCCAGCAGGTGCAAGCGGAGGAGTGGGGAATCAAACCCGGTTCTCCCAGATTAGAGTCCGCGCACCAAACTGGCTCTCATTTATATAGAGAGAGTTATAAAGAGAGAGTTATAAAGCTCTATCGCAGTGATGGCGAACCTTTTAGAGACCGAGTGCCCAAACTGCAACCCCAAACCCAACATGGCAATTTAACCTGAATACTGAGGTTTTAGTTTAGAAAAAACAACTCATACATTAACATAAGAGGATCCAAACAAAGTAAGGAAAGCAATCCCAAATGCTTTCATTTACTTGAAATTATTTGGCAGAGAATTCCACACTTTAATGACGGTCTGGGCCTGGCTGGGGCGATGGCACGCGTGCCCACAGAGAGGCCTCTGAGTGCCGCCTCTGGCACCCGTGCCGTAGGTTTGCCACCACTGCTCTATCGTGTCCCCCCACCCCTCAGTGGACTCCTTTCTAAACGGAAAAGTCCCAGACTCTTCAGCCTTTCCTCGTAGGAAAGTTCCCCAACCTTCTCAAGCCTTTGGAATTCTGACATGGCATTGTGGGCGTGGCCACAAAATGGTGGTTGCAGGGAGCGGAGCCAGCAACAAAATGGCCGCCGCTGCTTACGTTCAGTCACACAAGCGAAGGTATTTGTGCTGTGGTGGCGGCTACTGCCAAAGCAGCGCTTTTAAAACGTCTGCACAGCTGATCAATCTCTCGAAGGGTCAGTCAGAGGCTTTGCCGGGCAGCTGCCTCAGCTGGCTCCACCTTGCTATCTAAAAACATTTGGCAAGTGTAGAGATGTAAAATTTCTGGAAATTTTGAAGCGCAGAAAAAACCCAGGTTTTTCCCGTTTTTTTTCCGTGAAAAAACGGAAATTTTTGGAAAAATTGAAAAAAAATGCTACATTAGCATTTATTTTGTCTTTTCTAGATTGAAAGTGATTCTGTTACTTTAGGAACATAAAATATGACTATGGACATTTTTACTTGGCATGAAATTATCACAACTAGCATATTCAAAATATAGTGTATCCAAACAATTATTACAAACAGAATACCCACCCCCATGCAAAAACAAAACTGAAACTTTTTTATTTTTCTTCTGACAATCGCACCTCCTAAAGGAAGAAATGCATCTTGTTCTTGCATTGGAGAGTTCAGTTTGTAACCTAGGACTTGCTTGTCCTCAGTGCACAGAAATTAGATCAATCTGATACCATATATTCTCTGAAACGTATGTTTCACGCAGAATTGTGTGATTTGTAAAATGATTTGGAAAATATTTGAACACCTTGTCTGAAAATATTTTATTCGTCATGTTAAAATAAAACATTCCATAATCAATTTTTTTTCTTTTCTTTTTTCAATTTTTCCAATTTTTGGGAAAAAAACAAAAAGGCTTCAGGAAAAAAACGGAAAAAACCCCGTTTCCCCCCCTGAATTTTTCCGGGCCTTCACATCTCTAGGCAAGCGGCAGAAAATGTGTCTGTGGTACCATGGCACCCCGGGGACACCCTGTTGGAGACCCCTGATCTAGACAAGGCAAGGAAGTCTCAAGACCGGCAGAGACGAAACCAGGATGAGACCATTGGTTTACGCTGCCAGTGAAGGACCAGCGGCTCCTTCGTCCACGATCAGACCTCGGCAACACACTAGTAGGACAAAGGGGTACATTTCGCTTGGCGAGAAGACAGGGTGGAGACAAGACAAAGACCACACAGAGAACCATTAGCCCAAAAGCCCCCCCAACACACACTTCAAAGAGAAGAAGTTCACCACAAAACACACACTTCCAATCCTCTTTAGTCTCTGATCACATAAAGCAGATCTGCAAACAAGAATATGCTTTCCACCGGAGAGGGGGAGAACTAGAAGAGGAACCTGTTGCAGAGGGCCGTGCTAGACAGGAGGGCAAAAGCGTGTCAGTTGGAGAAAGGACAATTTCCCCCGTGGGTCTCACTGGCAGGTGGCATCCTGCTGTGCACGAAGAAGAGGAGGAGGAGGAGACTGGATTCATACCCCGCCCTTCACTACCCGAAGGAGTCTCAGAGCGGCTCACAAACTCCTTCCCCTTCCCCTCCCCACAACAGACACCCTGCGACTGCAATGTTCCCTCTAAGCTGGGGAGTCTTGTAAGCAAAAATTCTACTTTGTGAGCTACTGGCGTTAAACTTGTGAGCGAGCCATTTGGCTACTGCATAAATTAGTTTGCTCTGGAGCCCGCCTTCCTGAGCTGAGACCAAAATGTGTGAGTCGGAGGCTAAAAAACTGTGAGCTAGCTCACACTAACTCAGCTTAGAGGGAACACTGCCTGTGAGGTAGGTGGGGCTGAGAGAGCTCTTTCGGGGACTGCCCTCGAGAGAACAGCTCTGAGAGAACTTGTGACTGACCCAAGGTCACACCAGCAGCTGCGAGTGGAGGAGTGGGGGAATCAAACCCGGTTCTCCCAGATTAGAGTCTGCACATTTAACCACTACACCAAACTGGGGAAGACACAAGGGGGAAAAGGAGACAAATCCCTGTTAGTTTCTAGTTTTGCCCTCGTTTCCCTCCAGTTCTTCAAAAGAACTCTTATGTTGGAAGGCGGACTGAAAATAAGGCCTCTTCAACAATAAGCAATACGATTCTAGGAGGCGGCATGGAAGATTTCGCCTTTTTGGCCTCACTGGCTCCCCATCTTTCAGGCTTCACACAATTCTGCGTGAAACAGAAGTTTCAGAGAATTTCCGTCTCTGAAGAGGCCACCATTTGGGACACATGGTGCGCCAATCTAGTCTGGTTTTGTTTTTAAGAGCCATCCAGGTCACACCTTTTGCGTGGCATCTCACAGCACTACTAGCAATTTTCTGTTTACCTCCACTTCAGGAAACGGCATTGTGCCAAGACAAAGTTGTTTTCAAGTTCTGGACTGCGGGGGCCTGCATGGATGGAAATACAAGCCTGTCTGTACACAAGCCCCGGTCCAGGAAAAAAATGACCTTAAGTTATACGAATGGATTATCTGGCAACATTTCCGTTTCGGGAACAAACATGTCCGTTGGTAACTCCACAAGGAAGAAGTTTGTCCGCAATGCTTGTACACTTTTAAATGCTATTATGTGATCAGAGAGTGTTGTGCTTACCACCCAGATATTCCCAGCCACAGAGGGAATGCAGGATTCCTGGAAAGAATCAGGGTTGCAATGAATTAAGGCAGGGGTCATTTCGTAGAAAAAGAGGAGCAGGAGCTCATTAACATAACTCATTAGCATAGCTCATTAGCATATGCCACACCCCCTGACATCACCGGAAGTGTGTCAGAAGGCAACACCCACTGCTCAGACTCCACTGGACTGTTTTGGATTGCTAGCTATTTGGGGGGGGGGAGTGCAGATCTGTCCTTGCAGAGGAGGGAGAGCTTGTACCTGAATAAAACTTGGTCTTACAGGTGCCACTGGACTGTTTTGGACTGGGGGGCCGGGGGGGGGGGCTCTGCAGCTTACCTGGCTGCTTCTTCCTCTGACTGAGGGCTGCTGGGAGCAGGGGGTGGGGCTTGTTGCATGTGCCCACCCCCTGGGCTCTTTACTGCCGGAGCTCCGCTCCTGCGCGCTCCTGCAGGAAATGACCCCTGAATTAAGGACTCAACTCTACTGGGCCATGTTAAGTATTTTTACAGGGAGGCAGCCGATATACAGGGCATCAGGAACAGGAAGCAATTTGCCACTGGAATATGAGTTCAAGGGGGGGGGGGAGGAGTCATGTGCAGTGTTGCACAGATAAACACTGTTCTTTTCTTTCTGCCATCACCCAAGGTGAGCTCTCTTGCAGTTTGACATCTTTACTCCTTATCCAGTAAGGCCCAGAGCCAAGATGGGCTCACTTGGCAAGTTTCAGACGGCTGTTGTGTTGGTCACAGAATCACAGAGTCGGAAGGGATCTCCAGGGTCATCTAGTCCAACCCCCAGCACAATGCAGGAGATTCACAAATACCTCCCCACACACAGAGACACCCCAGTGACCGCTGTTCCATGCCCAGAAGAGGACAAAAAACCTTCAGGATCCCCAGCCAAACTGGTCTGGAGAAAAGAAGAAGAAGAAGAAGAGGAGATTGGATTTATATCCCGCCCTTTACTACCCAAAGGTGCCTCAGAGCGGTTTACAAACTCCTTTCCCTTCCCCTCCCCACAACAGACACCCTGTGAGGTAGGTGGGGCTGAGAGAACTCTGACAGAAACTGCTCTTTTTCAAGAACAGCTCTTATCAGAACTATGGCTTGCCCAAGGTCATCCAGCAGGTGCAAGTGGAGGAGTGGGGAATCAAACCCAGTTCTCCCAGATTAGAGTCCGCGCACTTAACCACTACACCAAACTGCTTCCTGACCCCAAAGTGGTGATCAGCACTTCCCTGGGCGTGTAAGAAAGGGCCACGAGAACTAAGCACTGAGGCAACCCTTCCTGCCTTCCCTTCTCGTGATCTGCCTCAGTTCACAGAATCAGCATTGCTGTCAGATGGTCATCTAGCCTCTGTTTGAAAACCTCCAAAGGAGGAATGCCCACCGCCTCCCCAGGAAGCCTGTTCCACCAAGGAACCACTCTGTCAGGAAGTTCTTCCTCATGTTTAGCCAAAAACTCTTTCTGATTTAATTTCAACCCGTTGGTTCTGATCCAACATTCTGGGGCAATGGTCGGCAGTAGTCAAGTCATTTCGAGTCCAACATCCCTTCGGAGACCAGCAAGATCTTTGTTGGAGCTGAAGGGAGCTTTGACTCTCAAAAACTCATAACCCTCAAAAAAAAAAATCTGTTGGCCTCTAAGGAGCTACTGGATTTGAATCCAACTGCTCCCTTGGCAAGGAAACCACCAAGCTCATAATTATTCCAGGCTCCATAGCTGCATCCTGCATCTTCAAAGTAAGTTAATACTGAGCTGCTCATCTGCTTTGAAACTGGTAACACCCAGCAATACAGAGCCGGCACCCGTTACATTCTAGAGCAGGGGTGTCAAACATGCAGCCCGGGGGCCAGATCAGGCCCCCGGAAGGCTTCTCTCAGGCCCACAGTGGAACTGGCTGTCTTCTGCTTCTGCTTCCAGTTCTGCTGCTGCTGCGTCATCGTAGGTTTGCAGCTTACAGATACACACCTGAACAGCATACTCAAGACGGCAACAGCGCAGACATATTTGATGCAATCATTCAGAGCAAGAGGTGTCAGTTATCAGACACTGTTCAATAAACAAAATATTGCAAGAGTGCTGATGTTTTAAGCATGTTTTTATTTTAAGTAAAACAAACCCCTTTGTGTTTGTGTCCTTTATAAAGTTTATAACTCTGCTACCTGGCATTACCTTTTATGACACATGTGGCCTGGCCCGACAAGGTCTCATTCACGTCAGATCCGGCCCTCATAAGAAATGAGTTCGACACCCCTGTTCTAGAGGAACACCAAATGTGTTCCTCACCAGCTACGTCATCCTCAGACTGAAGCGTCTTGCGCAATTTGCATTCGATCCCAAAGCTTGAAGCGTCTAGAGCGTTTGGAAGGTCACTTGGTACCAGGGAAATTCTGAACATGATAATGCCACAGGAAGTTCACGGCACGACGCTTACGTAATTCATGCTGAATAAACTCAAAAATCATTTGACCAGTTTGAAAACAAAACGCACACACACACTGCGGTCAACTTACCATCCAAACAATAAATCACAAAAGCCATTAACTGAATTTACGCCAGGGAGGGAGGCGCATGCCAGTTCCAAAGACTATTTGCGGGCGATGGAATTAAATTCTAAAGCACGGTAATCCATTACTTTTGGAACCAACAAAGCTGCACAAATACGAGTGCATGAGAGCAGTACTGAAGAGCTCCGACAGGTTTTAAGTTCAAAACCCCGGCAACAGAGCAGACACAGCTACGTGAGTTTCTGGCTCTATAATCAAGACACACCCAGAACCATGCTGGCTAAAAAACAGTTCTTTAATGCCATAGTGGTAATACAGGCCACGGGATATTTCCTTCTCAGAAAGGAACTCCAACATGGCCTGGGAAGTCTATAGCTGACTTTGCTATTAAACAGCAGCATGCTGTGAATTTTAACAACCCGGCCAGCACCTTGTGCAAGGGCATTCTCCTGATATTTAGCCGGTATCGACTCCCTTGTAATTCCCACCCATTAGATCTAGCCTTGCAATCCGGAGCAAGAGAGAATAGATCCGCTCCATCTTCTGCATGACAGCCCTTCAAATACTTGAAGACTGCAATCATGTCCCCTCTAAGCCTTCTCTTTTCCAGGCTAAACAGACCCAACTCTTTCCGCCTTTCCTCGGAAGACTTGGATTCCAACCCTCTCGCCATCCTGGTTGCCCTCTTCTGGACACGCTCGAGCTTGTCGACATCCTTCCTAAAATGTGGTGCCCAAAACTGGACACGGGACTCCAGGTGAGGCCTGACCAGAGCAGAACAGAGAGGAAGTACCACCTCCCGTGATCTGGACACGAGGCTTCTGTGAATGCATCCCAAGAACCCAAGAACATTACCTCATGTCTCCCAGTTTCCGGCTGATGACGGAACCCACGTTGGAAAGGGCGGCTGAAGTCTTCTGGCCCGCTTGCGACAGCGTCTCCTGCGTCTTCTTGTAGCTGGGCAAGAAAAACAAGGGCTTGTTAACAGCTGGAAACCGTAATTACAGGAGGGAGGGGGAAGGGGTTCAAGCAGCAAGGGGGGGAGGGAAAGCAGCTAGAAAGGGACACCCCAAGTGGGAAAGAGACAACACCGAAGCCTCCTGCCTTGTGTGGCAACCCTTTCTGCACAGAGAGAGAGGCTCAAAAGTATGCACCTGCAGCAAAAAGAGGTGCACGCGTAGCCCTGCCAGGGGTGCCAGCGCACTGAAGATGCATTTGCTGCACATGTTATAAAGAGACTTTACGGAGTCCTCCCTTTTGAAACTTTTATTTAACAGAGGAGGACTATTATCAGGGGTCGTTTCGTACAAAAAGAGCTAGGGGAACTCATTAGCATAACTCATTAGCATATGCCACACCCCCTGACATCACCGGAAGTGTGTCATAAGGCCACACCCCCTGACATCACCGGAAGTGTGTCATAAGGCCACACACCCTGCCCTCAACGGTCCCGGCGGGAGCAATGTTCCCTCTAAGCTGTGGAGTCTTGCGAGCAAAAATCCTACTTTGTGAGCTACTGGCATTAAAGTTGTGAGCGAGCCATTTGGCTGCTGCATAAACTAGTTTGCTCTGGAGCCATCCTTTCTGAGCTAGGACAAAAATGTGTGAGCCGGAGGCTAAAAAACTGTGAGCTAGCTCACACTAACTCAGCTTAGAGAGAACATTGGGCGGGAGTGCAAGGAAGCCCCACGAAAGCCCTCCCTGGCCTCCCTCGTCTCCTGCCTCCTCCTGGCTGAATGAGGGCCAGAAGCGGGGCGGCCGGAAGCGGGGGGCGGGGCTTCATCATGTGCCCCGCCCCCCATACCTCACCCGGGAGAACTGCAATCCCCCGCGATCCCCCCCGAAATGACCTCTATTATTAATTATAAGGTTGTACAATAGCTTTTGAGATTCTTGGAGATGATATTTGATATTTTCGATATCTCTTATATTGTGAATTGTGATTAAGATGATTAATTATATATGTAGAAATTATTGTAAATTTTTTTTCCGAAAAATATAAAATTATTTATGATACGTTATAAATCATCTGTGCACGGTACTTGTTGTATGTTGGCGGCTCTGGAAGCAGCCACAGAGTCTGAGCCCACTTCGGTTAGCGAGCCGAAAAGGGCCCAGAGAGTCACTCTGGCTAGTCTTTTAAGGCCATCGCAAGTTGTTTGAAAACAGCATTAAGGCTGTGTTTGCCTTGGCTTCCACACCTTCCCGACCAGCTGTTGATCTTTCCTCTCTTCAGGCCTGAGATCAAAAAGAGATTATGCCGGTTCCACCGGGGATTTTCGGCTCTGCAGAAGGCTACGCCCTTTCTTCTTGCACCTTGCAAAAGCAGGTCTTTCCTGCCTCCAGGAAACCCCTAAAATAAACTTTCCAGAACTCAGAACAAAGCTTTTGGGGGGGTGGGCGGGAAGGAGGCACGGGGAGAAATGCAAACGCTAGCTAACGGGTGAGATTAAGTTAACCCAGAGAAGAGCCAGCATGGCTTCTGCTATTTAAGGAGGAGGCTATGTCCCATCAGTTACCAATAACCCCTGCTCAACCAGGACCTGCTTGTTTTTAAAAGGACAGAAGCAAATCACTGTGTGTGCGTTATATGCAAGTTAACACACACAATTTAAAATAATAGAATCATAGAGTTGAAAGGGACCTCCAGGGTCAGCTAGTCCAACCCCCTACACAATGCAGGAGACTCACAAATACCTCCCCCACACACACCGCCAGTGACCCCTGTTCCATGCCCAGAAGATGACCAAAAAACCTCCAGGATCCCAGGCCAAATTGGCCAGGAGAAAAAATTGCTTCAGTGTTCCCTCTAAGATGAGTTAGTGTGAGCTAGCTCACAGTTTTTTAGCCTCCAGCTCACAGATTTTTGTCTTTGCTCAGGAAGGATGGCTCCAGAGCAAAATAATTTATGCAGCAGCCAAATCGCTCGCTCACAGCTTTAATGCCAGTTGCTCACAAAGTAGAAGTTTTGCACACAAGCCTCCACAGCTTAGAGGGAACATTGTTCTGACCCCAAAGTGGTGATCGGCATTTCCCTGGGCGTGTAAGAAAGGGCCACGGGAACTAAGCCCTGAGGCGACCCTTCCTGCCCTCCCTTCTCGTGATCTGCCCCAGTTCACAGAATCAGCAGTGCTGTCCGATGGCCACTGAGCCTCTGCTTGGAAACCTCCAAAGGAGGAGAGCCCACCGCCTCCCACGGACGCCTGCTCCACCGAGGGACCGCTCTACCAGTCAGGAAGTTCTTCCTCGTGTTCAGACGAAAAGTCTGTTACTTAATTCCAACTGGCTGGTTCTGGTCCGACCTTCTGGGGCAACAGAAAACAACGCCGCAACCCTACGAATGAGTGACCTCCAAAATGTCCTCTCATTAACAGCCTTGCTCGGCTCTCGCAAACTGAGGGGCGTGGCTTCCTTTACACAGTCCACCCATCTCATGTTGGGTCTTATTTCCCCCCCCCCTGCAAGTCATTTCACTAGGATTTAAATTCCTGGACTTCCGCACCGCCAACCCAGTGGCTCAGATGGCGGGGTCTACTGTCTAGACCTGACCACGGTATTCCAAGCTATACTGTACGAGTACTCTCATGCCCAGAATACCACGGAGAGGGTGAGATTCAAAGATATAATTAAAGCTTGAGCACCTTCGGATCTCGCCCACTCTTTAACATCCTTTGGATGTAAATAGCAAGTCCGGTAAATAGTCTGAATCTAAAGCGGAAGCAAAATGCAGAGTTGACTTATGACGACTAATGATCTATCTGGAGATCCAAGCCTTACGAGGAAAGGTTGGGGGACTTGGGAATGTTCAGTGTGGAGAAGAGGAGGTTGAGGGGGGGACAGAAAATCATTTACTGTAGTAATTCCGTAGAAAGTCCTCTTCTCCTATCGCTCGCACGCTAACGAATGCTGCGCAATGTAAACAGTTCGTTTCACAATATTTGCTTTATCTGAGCGTGCGGCAATCCCGATTCTTATCGATGACTACTGATCAACTCTTGAAGGAAATCTTCCATGTCGACGCTCTAATAACAGAACCCGGCTGGATCTTAGGAAAAACGTTTTGACAGTCATAGAGTCGTGCAGCAGTGGAACCAGCTGCCTGGGGAGGGGGTGAGTTCCCCCTCCCTGGCTGTCTTGAAGCAGCGGTTGGACGAACACTTGTCAGGGATGCTCTAGGCCAGTGGTGGCGAACCTATGGCACGGGTGCCAGAGGTGGCACTCAGAGCTCTCTCTGTGGGCACACGTGCCATCGCCCCAACCAGGCCCAAATGCTTTCATTTACTTAAAATTATTTGGCAGAGAATTCGACACTTTAAAATTGTTTACTGTAGTAATTCTGTAGAAAGTCCTCTTCTCCTACTGCTCGCACGCTAACGAATGCTGCGCAATGTAAACAGTTCGTTTCACAATATTTGCTTTATCTGAGCGTGCGGCAATCCCGATTCTTATCGATGACTACTGATCAACTCTTGAAGGAAATCTTCCATGTCGACGCTCTAATAACAGAACCCGGCTGGATCTTAGGAAAAACGTTTTGACAGTCATAGAGTTATGCAGCAGTGGAACCAGCTGCCTGGGGAGGTGGTGAGCTCCCCCTCCCTGGCGGTCTTCAAGCAATAGCTGGACAAACACTTGTCAGGGATGCTCTAGGTTAACTCTGCACTGAGCAGGGGTTTGGACTAGATGGCCTGTATGGCCTCTATCCAGTCCCCAAGTAAGGTTGCCAACTCCAGGCTGGGAAATCCCTGCAAGATCTGCAGGCCCCACCTGGTGGTTGGCAACGCAATCCCCAGCAGTGCTTTTCACCCGTTTCCCGAGTTTCAGCGCAGCGGCCCGCCCAGTAACCATCTCCACAATCACGAACGCTGTCTTCTTTTGACACAGAGGCGCTCAGGTGTTCGGAAGCCCAGGGCTGCCGCTACCTGGTCGTCCTTCCCCGTGTTGTAAGGATATCTCAGGGGCCGGATGACTACAAGCCAGACCCCTCACCATCTTTGCTGCCCTCCTCTGGACACGTTCCAGCTTATCTATATCCTTCTTAAACTGTGGTGTCCAAAACTTCCCCATCCTAATAATTCTGCATCTGATTTTTCCTACCTAAATGCAGAACTTGACATTTATCCCCATTGAAATCCATTTTATTGGTTGCACCCAGTTTTCCAGCCTGTCGAGATCATCCTGTATCCTGACTCTGCCTTCTACCGTATTCGCTACCCCTCCCAATTTAGCTGGGAATGGATTTGCGTGTCGTGAACAGAGGCACTCGGCAGCTCCGGAAGCCTTCCAGGGTGGCTCCGACAACTGCATCCAGAATGACTTCCTGCTATAGTTCTCAAGCAACCAACGAGTGCAAAACTTCCGGCTCTGCCAGGATATACCCACAAGACATGGACCAAGTCCTACAAAGTTACTATACGGAACAGCGGGGGTGAAAAGGTCATTTGCTTGAGCAGGGGAAGCAGTAAAGCTTACCGTTCTAGCCAGTTCTAAGCAAAGTACCCCTTCCTTTAGATTCTGAACTGCCACAAGACAGACAGCTCGTATTTCAATGAGAGGGTGGATTTCAGAAGCCAATCTGGGAAGGCCTCAGTAAGGGCTGGGGGGAAAAGCTGTCCCGTCCCAGAATACCACTTCCCTCTCCTTCTAGCAGCAAGTATTACAAATCCAGAGGCACTTTCTGGGGCATATCAGCAAAAAAGACCAACACAGAGAAGTTTGGCAGCTTTAAAATCATCTGTCATAAATGACTCCAAGTAATTTGAGAGCCAGTTTGGTGTAGTGGTTAAGTGTGCGGACTCTAATCTGGGAGAACCGGGTTTGATTCCCCACTCCTCCACTCGCACCTGGCTGGATGATCTTGGGCAAGCCATAGTTCTGATAAGAGCTGATCTTGAAAAAGAGCAGTTTCTGTCAGAGCTCTCTCGGCCCCGCCTGCCTCACAGGGTGTCTGTTGTGGGGAGGGGAAAGGAAAGGGAAAGGAGTTTGTGAGCTGCTCTGAGACTCCTTTGGGTAGTGAAGGGCGGGGTAGAAATCCAATCTCTTCTTCTCCTTCTTCATTTAACATGAGATGCTATCTTATACTGAGTTAGACCCTCAGTCTATTAAGAAGAACAAAGTTTTGAGTCCCGTGGCACTTTTAAGACCAACGTTTTTTTATTCAAGGTCTAAGCTTTCATGTGCACGGACACTTCTTCAAAAGTGTCGGATTTGGACTCTTTTTGTAGCAGGGACTCCTTTGCATATTAGGTGACACTCCCCTCATGTAGCCAACCCTCCAAGAGCTTACAGTAGCCCCTGTAAGAAGACCTATG